>NW_005871079.1:8202952-8204992 GCF_000147115.1 Myotis lucifugus
CACATAGAAATGGTACCTAATACAGAGAGGCCAAATTATTCTGAGTCAACAAAAAGTACATTGATATTCTAATTTGCAGTCCAATTGGTCCCTAGTAGGCCATAAATAAATCTTAAGAAATAGGACAAATAGTAAATATTAGTAAATGAAGGACAAATTAATGATATATTACCCCAAAATCAAAACTCCAGTTCCTAAATTATCTCTATTTCTTTTTCTGTATTTTAACAGCTTGAACATTCTTGGAAAAAGTGAATGTGGAAATAACCTGCTAACAGAATAGCATTTAAAGAAATGAAATGCTTCCTTGGTTACATGGGTTCAGATAGTTGGTTTTGCCAATGAAGTTTGGTTGGCAATTCTATCTTCAAACTACTAGTTTACTGTCTTCTTGTTTCTGGTTATCATCCCCACTATTCTCCCCTCCAAAAAAAAAAAGTAAAAGAGAAAAAATTTCTCTTAAGTGGGGAAACTTCAGATATTTGATAACATTGATTGCTATTGAACCCAGGAACCCATCCTTGGCCCTAATGCAATATTTATGGGTTGTGATGGCAAGAAAGCAACACAGGGCAGGGAAAACAGAGATCAGCAAAAGAAGGGTTAACAACAACAGAGTGTACTATATTGTAGGAGCTGCATCTGTGCAGCCCTCAACCTTTGACAGTGTTATTTGCATTTAGGTCTCCCGTTATGAGGAAGTGTGACCCCACCAAGACCTTTCACTTGCCCTTTCTCTGCTAATTCTAGCAATGTGCAATAAGACTTTCCACCAAGGGGCCGCCAAAGGTGGAACACCAAGTAGAAATTTCATTTCACAACCGAGAGAATATTTCAATTTCTAGGAAATCAATTGAGTTTCTATTAAAAACAATGACACATCCATGTGCTTTCCACAAATAGGTTGCTTCCTGTTGGAGGCAGAAAGCCACCCTCCCCCCGCCCTCAGATGAGCCCTGATTTATCCTTCTGTACCGAGAATCATGTGAGCTGAAAGGTCATGCAGTTAAAGATTTATGCTTTGTTTTATAAGATTGCTCAGAGAGAGACTTTTTTCCCTCTCTTGTGTGTTTTTTATCTTCCCCCGGCCTGTTGTCCATTTTTCTGCCCAAACTAGATCACAGAAAGGGAAATGGGAAAATGTCCTGCAATACGCACCCAGGAGCTGGCTGTGTCCCCAGGTGGCAGGAGATGTGAACCAGTGAGGGTAACCTCCTGTGGCCAGCCACCACAACCCACCCAGAGAGGTGCACATGCACCACTGTGCTTTGTAAGTCTTTTTTAACCTCAGTTCTGAACTGGGATTTATTTGTTTTTCTAGGCAGATGGATCTGGCTCTTGCTGGGCCCTGTGAAATGATCTGTCACTGTCTATGTGGATAACCTATGGCCGTCTGTAATAAAGCCAGCTTGCCAGGTCTAGCAAATGGATGCCATATTTTAGATCATGTTGGGTCTTTTCATTTATTACATTCTCATCATGGGCCACTCAGACATTGGTCTTTTCTCTAAACTATACCCCCCCCCCCATATCTCACCTGAGGACATCTGTCTGAGCAGGGCATTATATGTGTAGCCCTGAGTAATCTCTTTAATGCCTATTATTATTTACAGGGAAATAACTAGCCCATAAACTGATATGTGACAATAAAGAAAAAAAAACTCAGAGCCTATGAATTTATAACCAGAGTGAGTCTTAGCAAGCTCATTTGCTTCACGCCAAATCTGTGTCTCTTTTTTTCTATTTTATTGAACAATATCAACATGAGTCTGTGAACAGAGGTAGAAATGCATCAGTGGGCTTTCACTGGATTTTCTCCTTTAACTGCATACCTAGTCCGTCTTCCAAATCTTATTGATTGAATCTCGAAACTGTCCCCTGTCTCATGACGCCTCTCCTTATCTCTCACCTGTATTATAACAGTAACTTTGGAATCCTCCGTCCAAACTTTGGTCTCTTCCCCTAGTCCCTACCCTCCTCTCAGTCAGGGATAAATCATTTTTTTCTCTGGAAAAATAAGGGAAATTTATTTTTTTTTTC
>NW_005871079.1:8205743-8218416 GCF_000147115.1 Myotis lucifugus
TTTTTCTTTGCTTAATCCCTTCACCTTTTTAACCCAGCTCCTAATCCTCCTCCCCTCTGACAGCTGGCAGTCTATTATCTGTATCTAGGAGTCTGTTTTTATTTTGTTTGTTAGTTTTAATTTTTTAAACTGTTCATTGATGTTCCCTAGAAGTAATGGGGATGACAGGATGGGAATAGTATGGTTAGCAAAGTCTGAATGGCAGCCAGAAGAATCTGACTTGAAATGAAATACAGAGATGACTTGAAGTACATGGTATTCCTAGAGGCAAGATAAATGGGCAGCCAACTGCCCAGGGTACTGTCAAATATATATATTCAGAAAAATTAAAAATAGATTAGCATAATGCAGAAATTATTTCCCACAATGGAAAGTCATGAGCTTTTGCCCAGTTTCAGACTAGGAGTCAGCTCCCAGATACAGAACCCAGGGAACATCCAGATAGAGATGATGAAGGGCCCTATGGAACCACAGAAATTATGTACAATAGTGATGCCAGTCTTTCCCCAATGGGACCTATGGACATTTTCTTGAGTAACTGCACACTCAGAAAGGGGAATATCCAGGTATTTCAAGGCCTGTTGGATATAGGATAAAGTTCAATCTGATATCAGGATATCCAAAGTATCATCTTGCTCTTTTACCTATTAGAGTAGGAGTACAAAAAGCTCAAATAATAAAGGTAATGAATGAAGTCTTGACCCATGTCTGTCTCACAGTGAGGCTAATCCTTTTATGGGTCAATTCCCTGGTCCCCAAATGTATAATTCAAGTGAATACATTTAGCAGTTGGTAGAAACTTCACATTGGTTTCTTGACCTATAGGAGTGGTTGTTGTACAGAAGCCAAATGGCAGTTCCTAAAATTATTCCCACCCACCTTAGAAATTAGAGTAAATAAAATATCACATCACAGCCAAATAACAAGATCAATGCTACACTAAAAGACTTAAAATATGTAGATGTAATGTTCTGCACTTTATTTCTATTTCATTCACAGTCTGGCTGCTTAAAAAACTGGATGCACTATATCAAATGTATCTCTTTATTAGAGAAGGTTAACACAGCCTCAGGTAAACAGTGTGTGGATATTGAACTGGCATACCATAACCCACAAAAAATGAGAGAAATTTACATTCACATGAGATATATACTCACTGTCAATATCCCTAGGTTATGTTAATTCTCATGTTTTCTGTCATATTATAGATTGAAGGTACCTGGACTGTGTAGGGGAAGAAAACTGTTTCCCTCTACCTATGTGAGGTTTACTATTTGGGGCCCTGTAAATGAGACTGACAAAAGACAGATGAATAAAAGAAAAACAAACAGGACTTTATTAACAGGTGCATTACACATGCACACAGGAGCATGCAGATATGGGTAACTCAAAGGAGTGCTTAGACCTTTGGCTTATACAGCTTCTTAATAAAAGACTAATATATTTTTAGAGAAGTGACAAGACAAAAGCAAAGGACTTTGAGTTTCTAGGGGTGGTATATTGTGGAAAGGCAAATATTTGGGCAAACTAATGGCAGATAAGGGATAATTGCAAGGTTTGTTATGTAATCCTTTGCTACCATCTCTGGGATGATAAGGGTCTAGGGTTTTGTCTGGTGATTAACTTCTGTCCTTCTTCATAAAAGGACAAGGGTGACACCTTTTTAAATTTTTGGCCTGCTTTTAGGCAAATAGCATTAGACCATAGAGCTTTTATTTTTTTCTTCTCTAGGCTAAAGTGGCATATTTTGATGTGGTTGTTACCCTCCAGCTGTCTGGATATTTTCTGGAAATTAATATATTAATTAAAGCTGATGATCAAAAGATGGCAAATACTATGAATGACTTGGAAATGCACAAGTAATCCAGAGAGTGGGAAAATACCTCATGTTTCTCACCACAAAGAATGAAACCCAACCCTGGTAGGTTTCTCTGGGGTTTGTAGGAAGCATATTCTGCATTTAGTAATGATGAAACTACCAATTCATCATGTTGGCTTGAAGGCTATTCGCTTCGAATGAGGCCCAGGAAAAGCAAGTTCTTTGCAGCAATTCAGGCTCTGGTTCTAGAAGTGTTGACATTTGATCTCTATGACTTAGCAGATTCCATGATACTAGACAGATCCATGGTAGAAAAAGATGTGTAGAATCTTGGCAAGACCCATTAGGATGACCATGAGGCAGGATAGTAAGAAGGTAAGAAAACTCCGGCAAGTGGAATGAGGAAACTGAGACAAGATAAACAAGGCCGAATATTTTAACAACTTATAGCCAACCAGTAAACTGCAAAACCTAATCTTCTCTAACAAAGGACACTTGAGAGCAAATGGTTTATATTTCTCCTCCCTAACTAGAGAATACATAGCCAAATCCAAGAACAGATGAAGGTAGAGGAACAAATAACAAAAATCTGATGAGAGCCAGACAGACCCAAGATAAAAGTAAAACAGCAGCACCGTGGCTCACTTCTTTCTTCTAATGTTTCTAGGAAGCCAAAGCAGAGCACTGCCTAGGCTCTCTCCTGTTGCTTCTTCTACCCTAAGTTCTTCCTTTGTTGCACTGTCCCCAGCTTTAATAAACATAGTCTCAAATCACTTGAACTCGTTTTGTGAAATCTTTCCTGCATGAAGTCAAGAACTATAGGCCACACACTATACGCCAGCCTGAGGCAGATCCACTCCAGGCCCAGTCCCCACCTGGTGACAATCATAGCAGAAACCCCTATGATTTAGAGTGAAAGTCATGCTACATGTAGCAAAAAACAGGTCCTGAAAAGCTACTGGGTCCTTTTAGAAACTGCACATCTGACTTAGGACTTCTGTGATCATGTGGCCTGAACTACTCATCATAAATTGGATACTTTCCTATCTACCAAATTACAATGTTTGCAGTCCTAACAGCAATCTGTAATAAAATGGATAGGGTACATCTGGAATCAAGCTGAAGTTGGTCCAGAGGGTGCAAATAAGGTAGAGGAACAGCGTGCTCAGAACCCATGTTTCTCTGGTACCTTTCCTTAGCTCATACTTTGACCACACAGGCATTTTCTATGACTAACTGATGCGAGAGAAAACACACGACACTTGATTCAGAGATGGGTCAGTTTAGTAAGTGAGTGCAAGCAAAAAATGAACTATCACTGTACCCCATCCCACTCAAGGGAAGCCCTGAAACAATGTCAAGGGAAAAACCTCCCATTGGTCAGAGTTTCGGATACTGCAAGAGGGTGATACACTTGGGATGTAGAGAGAGTGAAGTGAGGTAAAATATACATAGACTCATGACCAGGCAGAAATGGCTTATCTGGTTGGTCAATGGCTTGGAATGAATTAGATTAGAGGACTGGTGACAAGGGGGGTCTGGGGAAGCTGCATGTAAATGGACCTTAGAGAGTGAACATAGAGTATGAGGATCTTTGTATCACAGGTTAATGCTGAGCAGAGAGCATTAACTCTGCTGAAGAGTTCATTTAGTACTGAAGAGGCACTAAACCACCTAATGGTCAAGATAACTCAGCCAGTAACATTATCCTTGACCACCCCCGTGCTATGGCCGTAGTGGCAGATAGAGGCTATTTGTAAATCAGCACAATCTCCCTCTCAGTAATGCTAATCTAGCTCCTGCCCTTTTTGAACATCCCATCCACCAGCAAGAGAGAACAAAACTGAAATCTCAGGAAACATGTAGCAAGTTGATGTTATTGTACTTCTCCCTGGTAGTGGCAGCAATTCATCGTTAACTAGAATCAACACATTGCAGGTATGGGTTTGCTTTTCCTGTCCATATGTGCTTAGCTAGCACCACTATCCAAGGGCAGATAGAGTGTCTGTCAACCAACACATCTCAGATGAACGCCTTTTACCTAAGACGGTGCAGCAGCAGACACTATGGTTTGTCCTACTAATCCTCTTCTAAGTTTTCTCCAAAATATAACCAACCAAAATTCTGAAGAAGCTGTGTTTAGAACAGTGATGCCAAACCTTTTGAGCTCGGTGTGTCAGCATTTTGAAAAACGTTAACTTAACTCTGGTGCCGTGTCACATACAGAAATTTTTTGATATTTGCAACCATAGTAAAACAAAGACTTATATTTTTTGATATTTATTTTATATACTTAAATGCCATTTAACAAAGAAAAATCAACCAAAAAAATGAGTTCGCGTGTCACCTCTGACACGCGTGTCATAGGTTCGCCATCACTGGTTTAGAAGGTATAAACTTAATATAGGTAGGAAGTGATAAGAGATGCAAGGAGTTGATAGTAATGAATGTTCCTGCTTCTCCATCCAAATGGCCTCTATTAAGCTGTATATATGAGAAATTGGTTTATAACAAATCAGGGCTGCCCCATATCCAAACAATTGCCTGTGTCCAAACATTAGTGTGAGAAATGATGTAGTAGGACAACCCTAAACTGTACCAACAGCACAAACATTTGGCATATATACATAATTCCTCAAAATATTTGCCAGGTTATCTTTAAAGATGCTTACTGGCCAAGATCAATTCATCAGAAATACATGTTCATATCTCCAGGTATTCATAACTTCAGGAAAATGACATACCTCAGATATAAATATCTGTACACATCTAAGTAGCCATTCACCTTTTATTCACCCTGAAATGGAAGGCAGCATTTTGAATTTCTTTTTTTTGTTGATACCTTGTTGCCACCTGTTATTCCATTTCCAGATAATAACAACTCATAAGAAATCATAAAAAGAAAAGATAAAAGCAAGTATTAATGGTGGACTGAAGTCTATATTTTCCATAGGAAAATATACTTCTGAGAGTTGTAAATAATGTACCACATCGGAGGCCTTATCAGAACTTGAGAGCTTGATAGAGTTTGTTTAACACCAGCCATTAATAATAGCTTTCATGTCAAATAAAACCTTCCAATGGAAGATTTTGTGGTGACAGAATATCCTAAATAAAGATGACTGAGAGACATGAAAAAATCAATAGTGCTTATAAAAGTTGGTTAGTTTCACTGACACACATGTTAAGGAGCCATTAAGGGGAAAACTCAGACAGCAGAAAAATTGGGATTAAACAAAATAAATACACCTATTTGCTTCTTAGGAGAGTTCTTCTAGGTCAGAGAAGGTTATGAAGCTGCAGTATTCCTCCTGAATCTTTACAGCAGCAGTTTATAAATATTCCATTGATCTGATTTGGACACATCCTAATGTCTACCTATTCACAGGATGGATGGTAGTATCCCCAGTTAATACTAATTGTGAAGTCCCTGCACAAGAAAGCCGTCTGAGTGATTGCAGCACCTGTGGCTTTGGTTTACCTGGAGAAGGCTGGTGACAGGGGAAAAAATGAGCTTGATCTGCAGCCAAGGGGAACAATTAGGGTAGGCCTAGTGAGAAACCGCATTACACATGTTTCCTCCTGCAGGCACACAAGCCCCAGCAGAATTCTCACCTCTCTCCCTTCTTGTTTTCCCGCTACCCTCCTCTTCTCTCTTAGACACATACATATTCTCATACACAATTTTATAATCTGATGTTTTTCATGTACAAGAAATGCATTGATCACTAAATGGAATTACTCATGCTTTACTCTTACTGTGACTTGCACTTGTGAATCAGTTTTATGCCAATAAACCTAATCCGGCGGTAATGACCCCAAGTTTCCAGCAACAGGACTCCCCTGTGCTGAATCTGCTGCAGTTTTCTTACAACCTAAGATTCATGTTGGCTGTTTGGTAAAGTAAAGTAGATCTTGTAGGGAAAAGGAAGACAGCTCTAAGGAACTTTTCACTGCAAAGTCAGATTGCTTTATATGCCCTTTTGTTGACAGAAGTGGCAAACTAGAGAGTGAAGACAGAGAAACTGATGGCAAAGGGATAGGCTAATTTAAGAGATCTGGTATGATGTATGGAGAGCAAACAGGAGGCTGATATTTAATAAGCACATCTCAGGCCCTGTGCTGGTCATTTTATAATACGTAGGGTTTAGTTTTCATATTGTCTAGATATTGGCAGTTCAGAAATGTTCAAGTAACTTGTCCAAAATTACAGCCAGTACGTGGCATACCCTGGTTCAGTTCCAGAGCCATATTTCTGTAACATCATGCTGCATAAGGAGAAGTCCCACAGGGAGGGAATACCACCAATGGTTCCATCAGATAATTAAGACAAGACAAAAAGGTGCAAATTGAACTATTCCCCGTAATCTCTGCCACAGGAAGGCTGGGCTGTGGCCTGGAGGGGAAGTGTGGATGGTGGGACATGCCTGCTCTGTGCTGGGGCTGCCAAAGGAAAGACCCCTGTGAAGAAAAGACTATTAACAATCTCAGCTCCATTAAATTTAAAGCAGCTGCTAACAGTAGGAACCTTTACATTGTCAATTATATGCATTTTCCTATTACTATGTTAGACCAAAGAGCAATTAAAGTACATCCATCATAAACTGCTTCCACCTCTCTGGTTCTGTCCATTAATGCCATGGTGGCAGGCCCTAGAAATCCTTGAAGACAAATCTGATGTGCAGACTTTAATTGTTTCAAGGATTTGTGGTCAGAAAGACTAGGTGAGTAGTAGGGGGTCAATTACATAATTATAGTGATAGGCAGAGACCAGCTGAACTCACACAATGCACCAAATATTTTTATATCAGTTCACTTGGCAAAGTGTTTTGACACCTACTCTTTCAATTTGAGTTTGTATCCATCCCATGAACTGGTCTGGGAGGTATTTAACTATTCGGCCTCTTATACAGTTGGGGAAACAGAGACCAGAGAGTCTCTATTCTCAGAGACTGAACTGGAGCCTGAGATTCCTTTGCAGTTTCACCCCCAATGAAGAAGAAGAGCAGCAAATGACCTACCTGTCTTATCTCATTGTGCTTCCTTATTAAAAAGAAAAAAAAAAAGAATAAAATGGGGGAAATGGTCCTATGGGAAGAGACAAGTGAGAAAGAGGAATCAGAGGGAAGAGAGAATGAAAGAGTGGTAAGCACTGAGATTGCTGAGCTTTCTGAGGGTGGTGTCTAGTTGAGTTACCATTAAGTCATCCTCTCTCGTGATATGGTGCATGCTATGCTACATTCTCACAAAGAGAGACAACTTCCAGAAAACGAGGGCACTGAGGAGGGAAAGAGAGTTACTTCTTTCCAGTAAGATTTGAATTCAGAGAAAGCCCACCTACTCTCAAAGGCAGGTGTCCCATGGTCTCAACATCAACATTTATTTTAATTGAATAAATATGATATATAACATTGTGTAAGTTTAAAATGTATAGCATGTTGCTTCGATATCTTTATAGGTTGTGATATGATTGCCAATGCAGCATTGTTTATCAAATTACATAATTATAGTACAAGATTGTTGTCTATATTCACTATACTGTGCATTAGAGCTCTATGGTTTATTTACTATTTGTTACAACTCTATACCCTTAATAATTTTTATCCCCTTCCTCCCCATTCCCTGGTAAACACCATTTTACTCTGTTTTGTTTACAGGTTTAACTTTTTTAGATTCCACATATAAGTAATATCATGCAGTACTTGTCTTTCTCTGTCTGACTTACCTTGCTTAGAAGGATGTGCTCAACGATTCTGAAATCACAAGGTAGAAGACCTCTGCACAAGAGGATCACATGAAATGAAGCCCCATGCAATGAAGCACTCACTGGGCACCTATGTTCCAAGTTCTTTTCTGTACACTTAGTGGACACTAAAATGAACAGAAAAATCTTCCTGTCCTTGGAAAATCTGCCATCCTGGAAGTGACTAAAATACTGGCAACTGATTCAATATGTTATTTTAAATGACAGAGGTACACTCAGGTTGCCATGGGAACATAGAGGAGGAAGAGCACCTAGATAAGGCTGGGGGAGTTGTCCCACAGGCATCTCATATGATAGGTAAGAGCTGAACAGGTTTTAAAAAAATAGGAAGGACTTTCCAACAGATGAAATACCATAAGATACAGATTCTGTTGTACCACTTGGCCAAGTTCATTATGGAAGGAGACAGAGGGACAAGCCAGTTTTTATCAACAAACCAGAGGCCCAGTGCCCGAGGCCTGTGGGATCGGGCCGAAACTGGCTCTCTGACATTCCCCAAGGGGTCCCGGATTGTGAGAGGGTGCAGGCCAGGCAAAGGGACCCCACTGGTGCACGATCGGGGCTGGGGAGGGACACAGGCATGGGAGGTTAGCCAGCCAGGGAGGGACCGCAGGAGGGTTCCAGGGCGTGTCTAGCCCATCTTGCTCAGTCCTGATTGGCCAGATCCCAACAGCAAGCTAACCTGCCAGTCAGAGCATCTGCCCCCTAGTGGTCAGTGCATCCCCTAGCGACTGGTCGACTGCATGCCCCCTGGTGGTCAATGCACATCATAGCAAGCATTAGATTGGTTGAACGGCCAACCCGATGACCGGACACTTAGCATATTAGGCTTTTATTATATAGGATGCTTCTGATCAGACCCCATATACCTCAAGCAATAGAATGAGGTTGTGGCAGGGGAGCCCAGGACAGGGGACAGTTACACACATTGAGCATTTCTCAGGCCCTGTGTCATTCCCTCTGACTTCTCAGATTTCACCCAGACTCTGCAGCTGCCTTAGTCTCCTCCCTGCAGCCACCCAACGTCCCTGGAGACACTCTGACCTCCTGACTAGTTGGAACAAGGTGTGAAGAAATCCAGTGTTCTCTTAGTTCAAGTTGGATAACCATCCCCAAGGAATTAAGGATTAAAAACAAACCCTAAGTTTAAAAAACTTTATCAATATTAAGATTATAAAACCAATTTATCAGGTTATCTATTACTGCATAACAAACTACTCCAAAGCTTTAATGATTATCCCAAATGATTTAAAACAACAACTTCATTTGTTCACAATTTTGTGGGTCAGAAATTCAGAATGAACTTGTCTGGGTGGTTGGGTCTCTGATCCATGTGGCATTAGATAGGATGGCTATTTATTAGGAGCTCCAGGAATTCATGGCATTCTCTCTTCTCTCTTTCTCTCCCTTTTGCCCCCATGGTGTCTTATTCTCTAGGATTTATTCAAGTGGCTTAGGATTCTTACAGCATGGTAGTCTCAAGGAAGTCTTCCAGCCTGGCAGCTGGCTTCCAGGAGGGCAAGACAGAAGCTGCCAGTCCTCTTCTAAGCATCTGAGATTGACATCATTTTGCCATATGCTCTTGGTCAAAGCAGTCACAAGCTATCCCAGCTTCAAGGGGCAGATGAATAGATTCCCCCTCTCAATGGAAGGCGGGTCAGAGAATTGATGTCCATCTTATCTTCGGTAAATAGTGTAGCATTTGGAGCAGTCATCCCTAGTTTCCTATTTCGCATCATGATGAAGGAAAACAAAACTTACTCCTAAATTTCTCCTCAGGAGTAGATGCCATGCTTGTAACACTCTGAATGGTGGGCTCCATAGAAGGAACAAGAATGCCAACTGCCAAGGAATTCAGCCCACACCTACACTTGTTTGTCCCATTTGGGCCTGAGGTAGCAGATGGAATACAGAGAGTGGGCCACGGTGAAGCCCACACAGCTCTTCTCACCCACACACCCGTAAATAACTGCCAGAACTTTCCCATGATGCTAGCTAGCCTTCTCAGTGAGACAAAATATTTAATATTCAATCTGAATCTGGCAAGTTAAGAGTCACTGGCAGAAAAATCCAAGACCTAATTTTTAGTATGTCTTATTAAGGAAGTCACCGTCAGAACCATTTGAAACACTGTATATAATGTGATTAGGTTGAGGCAGTATTTAAACCTTTTAAAAATGTGTATGTTGCCATCATAACTGATGGAGAAGAGACTAGAGCTGAGGCCATCTGACCATTTGATTCCCAAGCCCGCCCTCCTACTCTCTGTAGTCAGCTTCCTAATGTAATTTAAAAGAAAGAAAAGTTCAAGAGGAGGAGAGGAATAAAAAAATGCTGCAATCACTGAGAAAGGATAGAAACTGCCACTGCTTTTGAATCCTTTTTAGTTCCCAAAACTGGCTTTGACAGGCAAGCAGACAGAGTGCCTCTTGGGAGCTGCTAAGGAACACAGAACTGGGAGAGGCTAGGGAGGATTAAAGAGGAAGCAGCTATAGTATCAACAGTTGCCTCCTGGATCTGGCTGGGGCTCAGGGGCACTTAGAGTGGCTGTAGGCAAATTTTCAGAGTAGGAAGCTTATCTTCTAGAATTCAAATTATGGCTTCTCAGGCTTTTGGCTAAGATCAAGTGCAGATTTCAATTTTTCTCTCCCTTTATCGTCTCTGGAGTTCCACAGCTTATCTGCCACCACCCCACCCAACCATTGTCATCACAGCCTCTTGGAATTCTAGATGCCACAGCCTCACCCTCCTCTCTCCTGCACCAAGATGTCACTGTCACTTTTGCTACATGAATACAAAGTAGCTCCTCTGAATGACTCCAATATCTGCCATTTACATTCTGGTTTAGGGTTTACCGGTGTGGCTTCCATGTTAGGAAGTACTTGTATTTTCAGCTTCTCTCCTTCTCTCTTCATTGGCATTCCCCAAAATAAGTAATGGAGGCAGCAGACATTTGGTCATAAATCAATCAATCCCAAGAGATACTTTATTTTAATCAAAATGGATTTCAATCAAAGGATTTAAAGAGAGGTTTAAAAAAGAGGAACAAATAATTTCATCACATTACTCAGTAAACAGTTTCTGAGAACAAGTAAAATTTTAGTATGTCTTTACAAGGCTATGGAAATTAATTGTAAGAATCCAAACACTATGAATCACTTTTCTAGGTAGGAAAGATATTTTTAAAAATAAAATAATGCTTTATGCCATTAAATTTATAAAACTTTAAATAAAAGGTGAATAAGAATGAAGGTAAGACAAGGTCCTATGATCCAAATCCCATCACCGTTCTATTCTCTTTGCAGGTTTTCCTATTTACCTTAGCTCTCAATTATCTCTATGGCAGTGGTTCTCAACCTTGGCTGCACATTAGAATCACCTGGGAATCTTTGTAACCCTTTTCGGTCCAACGTCCAGGCTGACTCGACAGACCAGGCGCTAGGAGCAGGTCCAACGTGGAGCTGAGGTCGACACCGCAAACCACTGCGATTATATGCATTGTCAGTAAGTTCAACATTCAATCCCGTCAATTAATTTGGACCAGACTGTTTGAATTCCAAAAATAAAATTGGACCGCAAAGGGTTAAAATCCTGATTTCTGGGCCTCATCCTCCGGAAATTCTGTTTCTTTGTTACTAATGTTGTGGCCCCACCCCATAACAAAGAAACAGAATTTCCGGAGGATGAGGCCCAGAAATCAGGATTTTAAAAAGATTCCCAGGTGATTCTAATGTGCAGCCAAGGTTGAGAACCACTGCTCTATGGTAACAGAATAAACCTTTCCAGTTATCTTTATGTTAACCAAGAACTTTCATATATATGCTTTCATGTGCTTAGAGGTATTGGGAATCAGTTAAATGATTCTACATTGTTTCAGCCATGTTAAAATGCAACAAAGAGAACCTCAAAATCTTATTGGGTGTAACCCAATGAAAGTTTGTTTCTCACACATATTCAAGTCCAAAAGGAGTCAACAAACAGGACTTCTCTATAAACCTTTGGGGATTCAGGCTGAGAGGGTGCCATATTGCACATACCATCACAGGCTCTAAGATAATCAAAAGGAAGATGCTGAACTGCCCATTAGCTCTTAAAGCTACCAGCTGGAAGTGATATAAGTCTCTTCCACTCAAATTTAATTGGCCAAAGTGAGTTGCATAGCTCCGCCTAAATTAATAGGAGATAAGGAAGTACTAACCTACCATGTGTCTGGAAGGAGAAGAGATTAAATATTTGTAAACAATCAAAATTACTGCATATACAAAACAAAAAAAAAGCATGAATGAAGTTTATCCTAAATACTAGATAATTTAATAATTCAGTTATAATTCATTTAAAACCCATTTTTAGTTTCTGGGTAGACACCAACAGAACTAAGAAAAAGCCAAGGAGTGAGTATGGTTCACAATAACATGGAAATGAAAAGACACTTTTCAAATTATCCCCAAATTAGTTACAAGGATAACTAGTGGTTAACCATATATGAATATTTTATATATCATAGATTCCTAGTTTCCAGATTAAAACAGTACCATAATTAAAACCAACAATCAAGAATATCCAAGACTTTAGAATATCTCAAAAGATAACTAATCAACTACCTAAGCAAGGCAGATGGAAGAAATTATTGTGAAAATTTGGTTGCAACTGTATAGCAGTTTACTTATTATAGAATACTAGAGGCCCAGTGCACGAAAATTCGTGCACTGTGGGGGGGGGGGGTCCCTCAACCCGATGACCTGCCCCCTCTCACAGTCCAGGAGCCCTCAGGGGATGTCCTCCTCTGCAGAGGCAACCAGGATGATCAGGGGAAGGCATTGCTCCCATCACCCCGCTGCTGCTGCAGCCCCCGGGCCTCAGCCCTCGATTCTTAGTGCTGGCCCGCCCCCCGCCCACTGGAGGGTGGGGGGCAATCTGGGGCCAGGCAGGCTGGGGAAGGGGCTGTGGGAGTTTGAGGCAAAGGAGGCTGCACCCAGTCCAGCCTCTGCAGAGGGGTGGCACCTGGACCGGGCCTGTGCTGCTGCCTCTGTGGCTGCCTCTGCGGAAGGGCAACACTGGGACCGGGCTGCGCTGCTGCCTGTCCCGCACCA
>NW_005871079.1:8218516-8312975 GCF_000147115.1 Myotis lucifugus
CCCCAATAAGCCAATAGGGCATATTCTTCCATTTCTTAAGATGTGATCCATATAAAAGCAGGTGTTCTTAGAACTAAAGAGAAAAAGGAAATCAGTTTGGGACTCTGCATTAAGAAAAAGAAAACATAATTCCTTAAAATATTTTATAGAACCTTTAATATATTATTAAGCATTTTGAGTTTCAATGAGTTCGTGTGGTAGGCAGAATAATGACCCCCTATAATGCCAAGGTCCTAATCCCAAAACCTGTGAATATATTACCTTAAAAGGCAACAGGAACTTTGCAGATGTGATTAAATTGAGCATCTTTAGATGAGAGATTATTCTAGATTATCCTGGTGGGACTATGTAATCACAGGGGTCCTTAAAAAAGAAAGACAGGAATGTTAGAGAAGATGTGATGTTATGATGGTGGGCGCAGAGGTCAGTGATCAGAGTGGTTCAAGGCCACAATCAAGGACGGTGCACAGAATCTAGAAGCTGGAAAGGACAAGGAGATGAATTGCCCAGGTTCTTGTTCCGGCATCAAGAAGGGTTCAGGAATCTGGAGAAGGCTGTGTGTAGATTAAATAGGAGTCCGGAGGCGAAGCATAATTTTTAAAGGCATTTGGGGGTCGGAGGAGCTTAGTTTAAAGGAAACTAAAATCTAAGTTCTAAGTTTTTCTTGTCTCAGGAACCCATGCTTTTTATTAACACAATTTGTCCTGAGGCGAGGCAGAGATATACACATCAAAGGGTCAGGATTTTCCATATACAGAGTCCATTGTCAGATTTGGGGGAATTAGCCTACGGCTGTTCAGGTGTTTGGCCAGTAGGAGGCAATAACATGTAGATTAAGATGCCCTGAGCTGTCTGGCAGCCAAGCAATCATCCCTTTTCAGGTTTGGGAAAATGCTTTTAGCCATTCCCAACAGGTGACAACAACCCTGTTGAGTCCCCAAGTTCCATCAACCTTTTGATGAAACTCTTGAAATTATGACATGCTAGAATTGGCTTCTGGCAATGAATACTACTCTAGAGCCTCTAGAAAAGTGTTTCTCAACCTGTGGGTCGCGACCCCTTTGGGGGTCGAACGACCCTTTCACAGGGGTCGCCTAAGACCATCGGAAAACACATATATAATTACATACTGTTTTTGTGATTAATCACTATGCTTTAATTATGTTCAGTTTGTAACAATGAAAATACATCCTGCATATCAGATATTTACATTACGATTCATAACAGTAGCAAAATTACAGTTATGAAGTAGCAACGAAAATAATTTTATGGTTGGGGGTCACCACAACATGAGGAACTGTATTAAAGGGTCGCGGCATTAGGAAGGTTGAGAACCACTGCTCTAGAAGGAACACAGTCCTGCCAACATCTTGATTTGAGTCCATTATCAGCTATCTTGAACTTCTGACCTCCAAAATTGTAAGAAAATAAATCGTGTGCTGTTTTAAGGCACTAAATTTGTGGTAATTTGTTAAGGTATCATATGAAATAAATATACACAGGTAATAAGTCTTTGCTCTTAAACTTATTTATAACTGAACCTTTTATTGCCTGAAATACCTACCTCAAAGAATACAATTTGGGGAACACTGATATACTCCAGACCTCAAAAATTATCCTGAGATGTGGATTACTGATGTTGAGAATAGAATGTTTGATCAGGGTGAAAAAAAAAAGAATAGTAAACAGAGGTGAGAACCGTATTTGACAATTGCTGCTTAGTGAGAATGACTCACTTCATTGCCCCTTGATTTAAGTTGCAAAGGTTTCATCTCCCAAACATTAAATGTTCCTGCCTCTCTCTGCTGCCTGGAGTGAAAAGGCAGCCCTTCCTCCCCTGTCTCCTCTCTCTTCAACACAGACACTTTTCTTATATGCTGCAGGCAAGAACAATTTGACACAGGTGACAGCTTAGCTCTTCTTTTTAATGCCCTTTGCCTCAGGCACAAGACTGGATCTTTCCAGACAGTAGTAACTTTATGAGGGACATTCACCCATTTTCCCCCTGGCAAAGCCAAAACATACTTTTCAATGGTTTCTCAGAAATGCTGATGAGTATCAGAAGCCTGACAGGCCTCCTGAAGCAGGCCTCCCATGCAGCATTTTTCCCCTGTGTCTTATTTGGAGTGGCTGCTCAGGAGAGGAGAGAAGAGGGAGGGCAAGTCTCTCTGACCTCCAACCCTGCCTCTGTCAGTCAGAGATTAGAGAAAAGGGTGGTGAAAATCCTTCTGGCAATGCAACAGGCTTAATGCTGGTTGGTTTAAAACCAGCAAACCACAAAAACTGCAAACCTTCTCAGAGGGCAGCATTTCAGGATCATGAAGAAGTATAAATCATAACTAAAACAGTAGAAACTGGGCCCCCAGCCTTCACAGGTTTCTACAAATCATTTTTACCTCTTACCCAAAAGAAACACTCATGATGCATTAGTTTTGGAGAAAGGGGTAAAGATTCCTGGAGAGCACAACTATGGTTATGTCACTATCACTGACAGCATGATTGAACTGTTCTGCCAGGACAGTAGCTTCAGTCCCCCAAAAGGCAACTGCAATATTCCAGTAAATAGAAAGCAAAAGCCTGCTCCATAATCTAGAGTGATTGTTAATGTGAGTTCCAAAGATATAAAATATGCTTTATTCCAACATGTTAGAAGGCTGTTGTTTATTCCATTTTCATAGCCTGCCTTCCTTCAGTCTGATCACCATTTGTTCATTGGGATTATGGCCAATATCCTATGGGCTGGAAAACAAGCAAGCTTCTGGCAGACAGTTACATTTTTCTTTATCTAGTTGGAGAGCCCAAGTGATGTACAGATGTTTTCTAAATTTATCTACTTCTTTATACTCTGGCCATAGGCTATTATTTAATATTTTCAGTCATCAAAAGTGATTGGATAAAAATATTCACCTGGCTCTCTGAAAACAATGAGTGGATCTTTAAGAAACACCTAGTACACCACCACTCGTCACCATTCCTTTTTTCAATGATTCACTAATCAAATACTTGAGAATCTACCATGCGTTAATGAAACACATGGGGTGCGGGGAGCAGATCTCCCCTTTGCAGGTTCTTGCCTCACAACATTTGAAGACTAAAATTCTCAGACTAAAAGGGCTTGTCAGTAAAAGGGTGGACATTTATTAGAAGCAAATGCACACTCCCATGTAGGAAGGGGATCCAAAGGGGGTAACCCACTAAGCTCCTTTTTTTAAGGTTTATAGTGCTGTAGTTCTTTGTCTCTTCATGTTCCTTTCTAATTGGACCACTTCCCCATGTTATGACCCTGTGCTTTTCTAACTGGTTAGTCTTTTGCAGAATATCAGTTTCAAAGTCCAAAACCCACGTGTTGCCTCCCTCTATCTCTCCCCTTATCTTTCAACTTTCCTCTCTCTCCTGTGAACATATGTTTCCCACTTTCCAGCATCTGTTGACATTTCTCTATCCTCTGTGAAAATATGTTTCCTTTTTCCCCATGCTCTGACTTTTCTTTATCCTCTGTGAATGTATGTCTTCCTCTCCCCTTATCCTGTGGCACTTTTCTGTTCTCTGTGAATGCATGCCTCTGGCAGCTCCCAGCCCTCACCTATGCATTCCTCCCCCATGGACCCTCTTTATTCCTAAGACTCCCTAATAGACACTCTGCCTATTTTATCCCTACAAGTCCTTTCACTAGGATACAGAGATGACTAATTCCTTATCCTCAAGGAGCTCATGTTATTTTGCATGAGTAAACATGCATGTAAATATGTGTAATAGAATTAGGGTCACAAAGAGATGAGTGAGCCATTCTGTCTAGGTGTCAGGAAAGGTGACACACTATATGAGTTACTTGAACTGAGTCTTTATTTAAAATATATTTTTATTGATTTCAGAGAGGAAGAGAGAGGGAGAGAGAGATAGACACATCAATGATGAGAATCATTGAGCAGCTGCCTCTTTCATGCCTCCCACTGGAGATTGAGCTCAAAACCCAGACATGTGCCCTAACTGGGAATTGTTAATCCTCACCACAGGATTTGTTTTCCATTGATTTTTTTAGAGAGACTGGAAAGGAGGGAAGAAGGGGAAGAGAGAGAGAGAGAGAGAGAGAGAGAGAGAGAGAGAGAGAGAGAGAGAGAGAGAGAAGCATCCATGTTAGAGAGAAACATTGGTGCCTCCTTCATGCGCCTGGACTGGGGCTGGGGTAGAACCTGTAACCCAGGTCTTGAGCATTGAGCATTCATAGATTTTGGTATCTGCCTGTGGGGGGAGGAGGGGCGGTGGGGGAAATCCTAGAACCAATTCCCCAGGGATACCAAGGATCAAAGGTATATCTTTGTGGCAGTGTTCCCTAGTCTTTCTTTAAAGGAACCTGGCTCCTCCTTAGGCTCTGGATCTGTGAAAAGGCTCATGTCTCAGAAGAAGAAGAGATGTTGTAACTTCTTATTGCACTTAGTTTTAAATTTTTTTTTAATTTTTGGTCATTTATTGAAACATAAATCTTAGGCGCAATTATACTCTGAGCTTTGAGTTGATACCAAAACCCTCTTGAGAATTAATCCTTAATTGCTCTCAACTTTGAGAATTCTATTTGTCACTGATGATTTCCTTCATAGCTTTCCTCTTAGGTAACCCTTTCTGTCAAGATGAGTTTTCCTTAAATATTATTATCTTAGACTTACCTTACATAAGGAAAAGCAAAAAAAGTTCTAACAATACCTTGGTGAAGTCCTGACGTTCTTTTCCCAGAAAGAGGGGGGATTTCCTGGCTTACTTTATCCTTACAGTTTTATTTTATTTTTATTATTGATTTTATTTTATTGTCTGTTTTATTGAGATATTAAGTGACATAACATTAGTTTTAGGTGTACAACAATGATATGACATATGTATATATTGCAAAATGATTGCTTCAATAGGTTTAGTTAGCATCCATCACCTCACATAGTTACAATTTTTTTCCTTGTGATAAGCAAGTCTTCTGATTACTATACCTAGTGTTTTCCGGTTATGTAGGTCAAGTAATTCTTTTTTGGGTTGTCATTTTATTTAATTCCTAGAGAAACTATGATCAATTACTTACCATACCTCCAGGGAAAAACATCTTGTTATCACTCAGCATTTCCTGGTCATTAAAGTAATGTGTTCATCTTGTTTCTACCCATAAAGTGCTATTGCTACCTGATTCCTGACATTCCAAAGTTTCATCTTCCTACTGAATCAGTTCATCTCTGACTGTCATCTAGAGTCTGCAGATGAAAATCACCACAGACATTTAAGGAAGTAGGGGCTTCTCTAATTAATGTAATTAATAATGGTTTAATAAAAGAAGCATCCTCTGGGTTCTTTTACAAGAAATAGTCAAGAGAAGCATGAGTAGACTAAATATAAAAAAAAATCATTCCAATCTTTTCACATCTTTATGTTTTTGAATTCTTCAGGTTTACTCTAGGGAAGTTCTGGTATTTTATCCTCCTTTTTTATAGGCCAATTGAAATTCTATGTTTCAGTAAAACAATCGAGCAACATCTTAGAACAATTTTCTGCTATTTGGGCTAGCAAATTTAATCTGGTTCCTCAGGTAAATGCACCTGTATTGGTAAGTACTGACCAATCCTACATTATATTCTGCCCTCCTTAGTCTTACTAATGTAAATTCCATCTCACACATTTTTCAAGGGCCTGCTAATAAAATTAGCAAGGATTTATAATTATCCTTTTCTTTTTAAAAAAATATTTTTATTTATTTCAGAGAGGAAAGGAGAGGGAGAGAGAGATAGAAATATCAATGATGAAAGAGAATCATTGATCAGCTGCCTCCTACATGCCCCACACTGGGGATCGAGCCTGCAACCCAGGCATATGCCTGACCAGGAATTGAACCATGAACTCCTGGTTCAAAGGTTGATGCTCAACCACTGAGCCACTCCTGCTGGGCTATCCTTTTCTTTTTTAAGCAGTCCGGCACAATTAGAAACAGCCATCCCATTTTCATACTCAAATGCAACAGCTGCTTCTTTTCCAAGAGCCTAGCTTTCAACTGGCACATCATCCCAAACAAATCAGGTTATAATTTAAGAAACTGTGATGCTCCTTGATGAGACAGATTAATTATAGTATCCCATTTTCCACCTGGAAGAAGTTTTGCACTGTGTTCAAGCTAAAAGAAGCAAGCAATATAAGCTCCAAATTTGTTCTTCAGGACCCGTTTCCTGGGTTTTTTTTAAGTATCAATCAAGGTCTAACCAGGAAAATATAAATCAATTTAAGTATTTCAAATAAAGGAAATTTAACACAAGCAATTGGTTGCACATTTTTTGGTGGAGCTCAGAAACTTCATAGAAGATCATGAAACAACCCACAGATTTGCAACAGCAGGAAAGTCGGTATCGCACCATAGCGTTGGAGAATGCAGAAGTTATTTCACTGAGCCCCAAAGCTGGGGCTATGGGGGCAAGAACGACAAGAGGAGCTGCCTGTGGGTATTGAGACCACTCAATAAGGAGTTACCTGCCAGAAGCTAGAGTTACGGAGGAGATGCAGCTGCTGCCAGAGATACTGCCTAAGTCAACATGAGTGAAGAAATAACCTTAAACCCTTCCTCTTATCTTCCATTTTCTCTTTTCACTGGCTGACCCTACCTAACACTTAGTACTTTCTTGCAATACAGAATAGAATTGTGAATATGCAGTAAATCTGAACACAAATAAGCAAATGACTGGCAAGCTGGCACAAAGAGAAGAGTAATGGGAAGAATTTGCCATTATTCAATGTGGAGTTTTGACCAGGCCAGTTCAGAACCAGCTAGAATTCCTTGTATCTATTTGCTGTAGAGTTTCTTTCTGTGTCATGCACATATTACTAGTTCAATCTTTTTTCATACAAAAAGCTTCATAATCTATAGGAATTTAGACAAGAAAATTTGGGTTTGGGTCATTGTAAAACTTAACTACTTATAGTATGTGTTGAAACCAGCCTTTTCCTGTAATTCTTCCAATGCCACCACTATTAAAATAATTGATACCAACCCCATTTAATTTTGTATTAATATGTAAATAGAACATAAAGCATGTTTTAAAATATAATATTGTACAACAAAATTTTCCCAATGTTAGAGTTATGGAAGTTGAGTTTTAGTTTCAGTGAATCTCCTGAGACTCGGTCTACTAACCTCTAAAAGAGATTAGGATAATTTGCAAGTTCTTTCCATGTTCAACAAATATTTTTCCCAGGTACCTTTGCTAGCTGACTTTATCTGAACACAAAGAATACAATGACTTAGGATTGTTGTCCCTGTGCATCTCCTGGAGTCAAATACTGTGGTTATTAATCAAACAATTAGACAAGTGTATATTAAATTGTAGCTGTTCTAAGTGCTATAAAGGAGAAATACATGATTTCATGAGGGGAATTTTGTCTAGTTAGGGCAGTGGTCGGCAAACTGTGGCTCGGCAAACCTCGGCTCGCGAGCCACATGGGGCTCATTGGCCCCTTGAGTGTGGCTCTTCCACAAAATACTGACTTCTGCGCATGGGCCACGAAGTTTCAATTGCACTTTAAGTGCATGCCCGCACGTGGTATTTTGTGGAAGAGCCACACTGACGGGGCCAAAGAGCCGCATGTGGCTCGCGAGCCACAGTTTGCCGACCACTGGCCTAGAAGGAGAATGTGGAGCCTAAAACAGAAGTAGGAAAAGAATAAACAGGCAGGAGGAATGTCAAGAAACTGATGTCACTGAATTCAAAGAAAAAGTGTTTTGAGAAAGAGGATGTGTTCAACACTCTGCGAGGTCAGGAAGAGGAGAAGTAAATGTGTCCCTTAATTTAGTGAAATGGACATTACTGATGACATAAATGAGAGCAATTTCTGTGGAGTCAGGGGATCAAAGGCCAAATTGAGGTGAACTCAGAAGCAACTGGAAGAAATTTGGCTTTAGATGGGAGGAAAAGGAAATGCAATATCTGAAGGGTAAAGGGGACTTTTGTTGTGCTTAAAAAAAAATGAGATAAGCATGCTTAAAACTTGATGGAAAGTATCCAATTAAGAGGAAAAGGTTTACGATACCAGAGCAAGAAGAACAAGCAATCATGTAAAGTTCCGGGGCAAATCACAGGGAGTACAATTCAAAGTTTTAGGTAGTAGGAACATTTCCATTGTAATGAGAAAGAAGAAGGACAGAGTAGATATGCGTTTATGATTATTTGCTATTAGGGAGAAGCTTTGTTGCTATTAGGGAGATAACAGAGTTATCTTGTGAAGGCTTTTAATTTCTCTGCAAAGTCAAGGTGCTCTCCCTGGAAAGAGAGGGAAGAACAGCTTGGGGGATGAGAAGGGTGACAAATGAAGGGAAGTAGAAAGCAGAAGATATTTGCAACTCAGGTTTTCAATGATTGTATTATTTTACATCTTATTTGGAGTACCCTGGTTTCAAATTAAAAGGTGTTTCCTTGAATTAGTATCAGGGTCCTTTGGAAATATCATTTTATGTCTCATTAAGGTGTCTCTCTCTCTCTCTCTCTCTCTCTCTCTCTCTCTCACACACACACACACACACACACACACACACACCATCATACCATTCAACTCTTTGGAAAACTTAAGGCAATGTGAATATCACTGTTAAAAAATCAATCTGCTGCCATAAATTTTACAGTTAAAATCACAGTGGAAATCTCCACTAACAAAGGAACCTAAAAACCACTGCCTGACATTTGCTGGGTCTGTACAAAGACCCCCCCACTGGAGTGTTGTTGCCTCTGTTTATCACAACTGAACTTCTAGCAGAGGCACTGCCTTAATCCAAAGCCTTTACAAACCTTCTATTAAAACTACAAAGGAAAAAAAAAAGGCAGCCACAGATTCTTCGTGTCATACTCTTGCACACATCTGGTGTGAGTGTCCAAGAAACCTAAGTGAGAATTGTTTAAACTTCAATGTGTTACCGAGTAATAGAGATTGTATGAGAAAAAATGCATGACAGGTAAAATAAAGTACTTGAAAAACCTGGGAACTCAATCTCAGGTTCACAGTGATTTGAACCTTCCAATTAGTAAACTTGCCAAGATTCTCATTGTCTCGGGCACTAGTATACACTCTAAAGAAGTGGCTTCCTTTGTAGATAACATTAATGGTCATAGAATATTCACCATGACAGTAAGTGCTCTTGGCAGATTTCACTCTTATAATTCAAATTAAGAGAAATTTTCCAAATGTAATAGGGAAAAGAGTGTTCCCTCCTATTTTATCAACTGTTATAAAATTCATGAAGCCCTGTCTGGCATGGGTCTTCATCTACTGATGAATCTGATTAAAATTAGACTTGAGAATTAGTGGTAATGGAACTGTCCAAGTATAAGGATGTTGCCACTGAAAACTGGTTTCTAAAAAGAGCATCGATTAGAAAGAAAGTGTGGAAAGGTGAGAAATCTGCTGCAATACTGCATCCTCAATTATATAAAATATCACAATTAAAAGCTAGTGAGGTTAGGTAGATTTTTATTAGGTAATGCAACTAAAAGCTAGTAAGTTTAGGATTTAACCCTTATGCAGAAAGGATATTTGTGTATTAGCTTTTTGTTGATTCTGTAACTTAGTGGCTTAAGTTACAAATTTATTATCTTACAGTTATGTAATTTAAAAGTTCAACACAGATTTCACTGGGCTAAAATAAAGATATCAACAATACTCCATTATTTCTGGAGGATCCAAGAGGACAATTTGTTTCCTTGCATTTTCCACCTTCTGGAGGTGGCCCACATACCTTAGCTCATGGCCCCTCCATCCATCTTCAAAGCCAGCAGTATAGCATCTCTCCAACTGATTTTATAATCATCTCTTCTTTTCTGACCTCAGTTCCGCCTCATTCTTACACTTTTACCAGTAAGGATCCCGTGATTACAGTGGACCCACCTGTATTATCCTGATTATTCAAGTTAATCCCACATTTCAAGCTCCTTAAATTAATCACATATGCAAATTCCCTTTTGCTATATAAGGTAATATATTCACAGGTTCTACAAAGAGGCAAGGTAACATATTCAGAGGTTCACATTCACAGAATTAAAATGTTGACATCTTTAGGGGAACATTATTCTGCCTACCGCATTAGAAAAGTGGAAGGCGTGTATTGAAAAGAAATTTATTGCTGCCAAATATCTGTTTTCTAAGGCTATTAGGTTCAAGAAGATGAAAAAAATTAAAGAATTTTTTCCATAACTGTGCAGTACATCAAATAATAAGACCTCTTATTTTCAGTGACAAGAATGCTAAATAAGAAAAGGATTCCTGTGCCAAATGAAACTAACTCTGAAGATAGGAACTGATGATTGAAAAGCTACTGGGGATGCCCACAGGATGTCATACTTCTCTTGAGGAAATTACAGCAATAGAGAAAGCATACAGAGGCTGTAAAATGGTAATAAAATGTATTTTAATTAAATTGTTCCACCATAAAACTAAAAGGAATCTAAAAACAACAGCGGATTATTATCCTCATCATGCTTCTTGAATGGCCTGTGCAAGAAATTATTCTGAGATGAGAGCTGAGATGGTTACAAATTACTTCACCCTGGATCTCTCTGCTGTATCCTTCCCTGAGTCTCTTTCTCTCTTTGTTTCTCTCAACTCTCTGCCCTCACAATCTTTCTTTTTTATCATTCAGGGAGTATAACCTGAGTGAAGACTCAGGTGCATCAATTCATTACTTTCGAAAGCACAGGAAATCAGGGAACATCACATCACTGTGGGTTAACATGGGCATAAGGCAAACTTGCCTTAGCTGCAGCTTGTTATATCTTGAAAAACAACGTCAGATGCCAAGAGATACAACTGCCAGGAAAGCTGGATTTCCAGGAAACAATCACTTTCATATTTTTGTCATCATAATCTGGTTTTGATACTTTTAAAATCTACAGCATTAAATGTCTACATTTTTCAAATTTTATTGGGGCATGTGGTCTAACAAAGGGTATTTCAACATTATAAATTTAAATGAAAAGTGTTACAAACTCATAAAAAATAAATTTCATTTAGCTGTATATTGAATAAATTTACTTTATTGAAAAAAACCAATGAAATTAAAAGAAACCAAGAATGTCCTGGAAAACTCAGAAGGCATGGTCACCACTATTTCCACCAGACAATTCAGAATGCTATTTGGTTGTAAAGTCCACAATTTATTTTGTGCAGTGTCTACCAGTGCCTCAAGAGCTTTAAAAATAAGTTTTCATTCCATTTGAAATCATGTGAACTGAGTATTTGGCCTGCTTAATTATCCCAAGAGTCTGGTTCAGTAGTCCAGTATCTGGCACACTAAATGTTCAATAAATGTAGATTGAGTATATGAACAAATGCATGAACAATTTAAGATTAGCCATACAGAAGACAGGCCAAGTTTCATCTCTGCCAAGACAGTAAAAAGCTCACAAGATCCATCTGAAGAATGACTTCTCAAGACATTTAGTCCTAGAAGGCTAGAAGGACAGAAACATTTATAATAAATAATTAGTAACTAATTTAACTGATTGCATAAGCTTGAGGTATAACCACAAAAAGGCTGTATTATTTTAATTAAAAAATTATTTGTCAAGCCTCCATTCCTATTGGATTTTAGGCTCTTTAGTGATATTTCAGTCCAATTTCGTAAGCTTTCAGGCTGATTTTGATGATCTCCATTTAAAAACTTCAATCTCATATTCAATTTATAGCTCTCTTCCTGTATAATCCATGACAGGCTAAACAAGTGGCTCTGTGGCATGGACTAGGCAGTAGGGAAGGAGTGGATGGGGTCTTCTCTCTCATGCCATTCCCCGTTGCTTTGCTGTCATTACTCTTCTGAGATTGGAGCAAGGATGAAGTTGCAGAAGGAAGACATTCCACAAGTGTTCCTGTTAAATCAGCCCCTCTTCTGTATCAAAGGACCATGGTCTGCTGGCCTTCATTTCCTCTCTTCATCAAATACTGGCTTCCACACAGGAGCCATTTATGGATTCTCAGGTAGGACCTCCATGGGCTTCTCCACACACAACTCCCTGACATGGAAATTCAGACTGAGGCTCAGCCCCTCCCTCCTTACCTCCACCTCCCATCCCAGGTGATCTGCCGCACATGGTCCCTCCATGTTTTACCAGGTAACATACACCTCAATAGCATAAAAAACACTTATATAGTCTTATGCAGTCTTATGATAGTCCACTTAAAAAAATTAACTGATAAAGATCGCTTAATGAAGAAATCCTGAGTTGTATAAGTAAACAACTTCTAAATGTGCCATGTGCTCATGGGCACACACACGAGCAAAAGAGAAGCTGAAAAGAATAATGTTGACTTTAGCCTCATCATTAGTGGAAAAAAGAAGTTTTTCAGGGGCATTAGCAATCAGCAACCTCTTTGAACACCCTCTATTTGCATCATACTTAGAATAATATACTGATTCTCCAGGCTGGACTTTGCTTTAGCCTTCTGTGTGAGGCATTTTGTCATATTAATGGTATGTCTGAACCTGATCTGTTTGTCAGTGTCATCTTTCTCAAACCAGATCTGGTTGTATTGACTCATGATTTCCACTGTTAGTAATAGTAGAATGATAGATGGAGCCTCAGAAAAGAGCCCACTCACTATCTCCACTGTCATTTTTTAGTAAAGAAGCCAGTTTTGAAAAAGCTGTTGCAATCACATTCTGAATCTATTTACTGGAAAACAATGTTTGATTCTTTAGAGAATCATCATGTTGGCTTGAATCACGTTGTTGACTTGGAAAAATAAATTTATAATCAACCTACCAACACTTACAAATTCTTATTCTTCAAATCCTCCCCCCAAAAAAATACTTTATTTACATTTCTATAAAGTGAGTGTACTACTTTGCATATATATATTTCTAATTTCCACCTCTTTCCCCCTTTTTGGTTTCAAAGAATGAATAAAATATATCTAAGCATTCTACTTCTACTTGGAGAGATTTATGAATCTCCATAAGGATTACCCTGGCATATATTCCCCATTGAAATATTATTTTCCATGTCTATGAAACTCAAATATGGAAAGGATTTATTTGTAAGTTTGTGAGAAAGCCAGATATTTCTCTATGGAAAAAAAACAACTTTGTACGTTATTAATAAACTGGTAATGTGTGTATGTGTGTGTTGTATGTGTGTGTGTATGTGGTCATACATGGGACTATACTTAAATGTTCTCCAGTAACTTGGAGATAAGAGAACTTAGAAATAACAGCCTTTTAAATATAATTTAAGCTACAAACTTCTAGAATTAAGAGTAGCTTCTTATTGTTAAACCATAAAATGGGCAAAAATGAAGCAGAGCAGAAATATGCCAAATCATCTCACAAACAGAATGTTTCTTAGACCAGACAATATTGATTATATTAGCATAACATAAAACAGAATATGTTCATACAAATGGGGTTCTTTGGTCAATGAAGAATTTTAAATAAATATAAACACAGAAATGTGTTTCTAATTCCTTTCTTCACTATTCAAGATGAATACAGCCAGGCATATTTCTCTGGGACGTAAAAGTTTCTGTTGCAGATGTAGGCACAGCCAGCAGGTAGACCTTGCTGTCTCAAATATTTTATGCAGCAGCCCATTCTCATGTCCTTGAACTTTTAACAGCTTTATTTTGTCACTAGAGGCCCAGTGCACAAAATTCGTGCACTGTGTGTGTGTGGGGGGGGGGGGAGACTCAGCCCGGCCAGTCCTCTCACAATCCAGGACTCCTCAAGGATCGTGCTTAAGCTGAAACTCAGACATCCCTCTCACAGTCAGGGGCTCTCGCAGTCCAGGACCCCTTGCTCCTACTGCCAACCTGCCATGGAGGCAGGAGAGGCTCACACCACCTTCGCTCTGCTCACCAGCTGTGAGCCCGGCTTCTGGCTGAGGGGGGCGGGGGGGGGGGAGTGTGGCTTAACCAGAAGCTGGGCTCGCTGCTTCTTAGTGCTGCAGAAGGAGGGGCCACCGTGCTGGGACCGGGACCCTGGGACCCCAGGACCATGCCGCGGCCTCTGTAGGAGGTGTCTGGGCCTATCAGGGGAAGGCACTGCCCCAATCACCCAGCTGCTGCTGCCACTGCCGGCTGCCGCAGCTGCCTGACCTCACTCGGCCCTTGCAGCCACCACAGCTTTGTCTGGAAGGAGTTCTGGAAGTCCAGAAGTCTATCTGGTCTAATTAGCATATTACCCTTTTATTAGTATAGATAATGACATATGACAGTCACTCCTTATAAAGGTACAGTTGAATTATTTTTTGTAAAACTACACAGTTGTGTAATCATGACTGCAATCCAATTTTAGAACATTTTATCACCCACAATTTTTTCTTATGCCCATTTATAATCAATTCACACTCACACTCTCAGCCCCAGACAGCCATAAATCCGCTTTCTGTCTCTATAGATTTTTTTCTGGAAATTTCATAAAAATGAAATCATGTAACATAGTCTTTTTTGGTGAGCTTCTTTCATTTAGCATAATCTATTCAAAGACCATTCATGTTGCTGTAGGTATCTATAGATAAGTTTTTAAATTGCTGAATAGCATTCTGTTGCATAGATATAGATGTTATCTATTCATCAGTTTGAGGATATTTGGATTGCATAAATAACTTATCATTAACAAGTCCTTGTGTGGACATGTGTCTTAATTTCTCTTGGGTAGATACATAGGAATGGAATTGCTTTGTCAGATATAAGTATAATTAAGTGGTTATGCCATTTTATATACTCACTAGCAGTATATGAGGATTTCAGTTTCTCTAAATCCTCACCAACACTTAGTAATATATTATAAATTTTTTGGATTATCACTATTTTAGTGGGTGTGTAGAGATTATCTTATTGTGGTTTTAATTTGTATTTCTCTAATATTAAGCATCTTTTCATATGCTTATTAGACTTTTTTATATCTTCTTTATGAAGTCTCTGTTCAAATATGTTGCCATTTTAAAGTTGCTTGTCTTCTCATTGTTGAGTGACAAATATTCTTTCTATTTTAGATAAAGTCCCTTATCAGATATGCATTTTGCAAACATTTTCTCCCAGTCTGTTACTGGTCTTTCCATTTTCTTTCTCTTAAAATGCAAACGATTTATTTTAATTTTATAAAGACAAATTTATCAATTATTCCTTTTAGTGATCTAGCATCATGTGCAGACCTGTATCACAAATCACTGAATTACAAACATTGCCCCAAGGGTCTGCCTCACCATTCTCAACTAGAAGCTCACAGGAGGCAGGAGCTATGTTATAATTGATGTTGAATCTTCAGGGTCTGATAAGGTGCTTTGCACATTAGAAAAGTTTATCTAATCAATGAATGCCAACCTCATCCTTATATTTTGTTTGATATATCATACCACACTGCTCTCTCGGCCATGATTCTTACATTTCCCAGAAAATTACTAATTCAATTATGCTCTCTGTCAATGACTGGCTTCAGTTGCCTTGGGCCATTGCTGACCCAAGCTGAGGAAAGCCCCAATTTCCATTTGATGACCAAGTTTAAGGGGTCAGATGGTGCATTGTTTGAAGCCAGAAAGGTCTAGAATCCTTGATTCACCACTTACTATATGTGTGACCTCAGCCACGGTCTCTTAATCTTTACCATTTCAATTGCCTTATCAGAAAATTAGGACTATTGTCTTCAGGGCTACAGTAGATATTAAAAATAAATCCTAATTTTTAGCCTGCTTGCATTTTACTCCAGATCAAGAAAATTGAAATTCCTAGAAGTCCCTTAAAGCAGAGAAGCAATTGTTTTTGGTTTTTGTTTTGAAGGAAATTTCTTGAAAAGCTGACTGGAATAACAGATAAGATCCCAAGAGGCCTGAAAGTACAAACCACCCTGTGAAAGAGAGACAAAGAATTGTTCCTTAAGGAGCAGAAAGTAGGGCAAAAGGAGGGAAATGAGAGAGGAGAAAAAAAGAGAGTCAAGAAATTATAAAAGACTTCCCTGTGACTCCCCAAATTTAATTAAATCTAAAAATATGGCATATACATTTTAGAACATCTAACAGTCTATTCTCTTCCATAAGCAGTCTATAAACTACAGATGCAATTATTATTTAAAGTGTAGTTTTTCACCCTAGAATGAGTTCTGATTTGTATCCCGATTTTCTTTGCTCATAGGTGTTTATCCAAGGTCTTTCATTGATTGATCACTTTATATCAATTTTATCAAAGTTCAATTTATGTACAAGAAATAGCATCCATTTAAAATGTAGAGTTTGATGAGTTTTGACACATGTATCAATGACACCTATATGCACCCATGAAACCACACTCAATATAGATCATGTCCATTACCATCAAAAGTTTCTTTGTGCCTGTTACAATCTCACACACACACCCCTGTGCTTTTGGTCCAGGCAAGTACCAATCTGAGTCTTATCACTAGAAAATCTAAAGTGTTGTAAAATTTCATATAAATAGAATCACTTAGTATAATGGGCACTTGAATTGCTTTTGTATATTGTAAATAACACTGCCATGAAAGTTCACACTCAGGTATTTATATGACCATGTATGCTTTCATTTTTCTTGGGTCTATACAAAAAGTGAAATGGCTGAGTGATGTGGTTAGTATATGTTAAATATTTAAGAAACTTCCAAACAGTTTTCCAAAGTGGTTGTAGCATTTTATATTTCCATAAGTGGAGTCTGAGAGTTCTAATTGCTCCACAGCCTTGTTAACTCTTAGTATTATCAGTCCTTTTAATGTCTGCCATTCTAATGGGTACATTAGAGGTTTCTGGTGATTTAATTTGCATTTTTCTGATGTCTAATGGTGTCAAGCATCTTACTTGGCATATTTTCTTCTTCTCCTATAGACTTTTTCTTTAATATATTTTTATTGATTTCAGAGAGAAAGGGAGAGGGAGAGAGAGAGAGAGAAATATTAATGACGAGAGAGAATCATTGATCGGCTACCTCCTGCATGCCCCTCACTGGGGATCGAGCCCACAACCCTGGCATGTGCCCTTGACTGGAATCAAACCCAGGATCCTTCAGTCCACAGGCTGACACTCTATCCACTGAGCCAAACCAGTTAGGTCTTCTCCTATAGACTTTGAAGCTCTTTGCCTTCTCTCTTTTCTGACCTTATGTTGTCCCTATTGCTACTCTGAAGTATCACCTTCACTGTACCCATTTAGGACTCACATTACCCTTACTGGTTTATGGTGGGCTTTTGGATTTGTTTTTAGATTTGTGCTACTCTTTTCACCTCTAATATATGAATTTGTCACACCCACCCCTGTGCTTTTAAAATCAAATGAAAATTTTATTCACTCTATCAGTTAACTTATCTGGAAGTTAGCTTATCAATTTTTTAATAAGTTCAAGATATCGGACTGGAATATATATGGTACACATAGCTTGGGAAACCCTAGATCACTTAGTCTCTCAGCCAAACCAATAATAATGACCTCTGCCTACTTCCTGTGGATTTACTCTAAAAATTGGGAGTTAAAGGAACTTAGATATGAAGACAAATATACCGTAGTTAAGCTGTATAAGGTAAATTATAAGACATAGCAATTTAGTCTTAAAAATGAATGTTTAATATATTTGTCTCCAGGTGCATTAACTTTAAAAGCATCTGTTTTCCTCCATGAATTCATAATTTAAATGATAGTAATCAGAGCAAAGAAATTCTGAAGAGTGAAAATATATCTCAGATGATCTCATATTGACAAAATATGTATTGTGATGAATGAAATTCACAGCATTTACATGATAACCTAAGTCAGATAATCTAAAAAAACGGAAAGTGTCTCTTCGATTAAGCTGGTCATACTCGATGAATATTTGTTTCATGTTGTGTGTCAAAAAGAAAAAGAAAAGATCTTTTTTTATAATGTTTTAAAATATTTGATCATGAAAAGTTGCTGATATATATACAAATATGTTTGCTTAATGAATGTATGTACACTAGTGCATACATATAATTTTAAATGTGGTTTTTAGCTATGAAAATATATCTTTAGAAAATAACTTGTACTTTTTCTCCTAAGAGAAAAAAAATAGGATTTTGGAAATGTATCTTTAAAGTCACATCTTAGGGAAAAGTAAAATGCATTTGTCCTCATCACAGAGAAAGTCAAGGTCACTCTGACCTCAGGAAATGTAAACATTCTGCTCTGGCAGGAGAATGGGATGTTGTTCAGGACCACCAGGATTGGATAAAACTTTACTCCACAGCAAGATTTCTCTCTGGTAAATGCGACCAGCATTTTCATCTAATTCACAAATCATTTTCCCACTTTCCTCTTTTACTTTTGTGTTCCAATGTGGGTTATAAGTTAAAAACCTAAAGATCATAGCGATGGATACTATATATTGTGCTTTGAAAATACATTCTGAGAAGGAATTCCTAAAGCCTCAACATTAGCCCTAGCCAGTTTTGCTCAATGGCTAGAGCATCAGCCTGTGGACCAAAGGGTCCCGGGTTCAATTCCAGTCAAGGGCATATACATCCGTTACAGGTTCCTCCTTGGCCTGGGCCCTAGTCGGGGCCATGCAGCAAGCAACCAATTGATGTTTCATTGATATTTCTCTCTTTCCTTCTTTCTTCCACTCTCTCTAAAAATCAATGAAAAAAATATCTTTGGAGAGAATTTAAAAAAAAAAAGGTCTCAACATTAAATGTAGAGAAAGCATACTAGCATCTCTTTGTAAGAATACACTATAAGCAGGCTGCAAATGGTCTATTTTGGTTATATTTACTAAAAAATAACACATGCATTTATCTATAGAATTTGGGTTAAATTGGCCATTGTTTTTAGAAACTGATGGGGAATCTGAGGTACGAGAAGGTTACATGATTTTCTAAAGCTTACACAGCAATGAGAGAGCCAGAACTGAAAACCAAAGTCTTCTGACTCCCGCTGTGAGATTAAAATTAGTCAAATGAGTGTGTGAGCGCATTCAGACTAAAAAACTGCTTGAATAATTAAGTAATTAGTGACCCTTTCTTACCTATGTCAGCGCTGTATATTGTAAGCTGCCACCTCCAGAGTTTATTCAAGAAATATTAAGTGTAGGGATTATAAACATTAATCAGTTGTTAGCCTTTTCTTGGGGAGCTTACAGTGTTGTAGGAGAACATTGTAGGTATGTTTTTAAGTGAATATATTAAATAACAAAGGCCAATCATGAGAGAGGTGGGCAGATAAAGTGGTGTGAAAATTTGGGGTGCATGTTGAGGACATTTCCAATATACTTCCTTATGGTGGCTAGATCAAGACTGGTGCTTAAATATTAATATTTAATATTGTTACATATAATTAAATACAATTAAATGTTTAATGTAAATGCTTCACTGTTGTTGAAACTATACATCCTATGGACATACAATAAACTAAGTAATTGTTCCTTGAAAGCAGCATTGTGTTCTTTTCTACTGTGTATGTCTGGTGTATAACAGTGTCTAGTACATAATAGGTATCTAAGACATATCAATAAATGAGTCAATGGATGAAGATTTCTAATGTTTTCAGTGTTTTGTCAATGCTGAACAACAATCATTGCAGGCTGTGCCAATTTTGGACACCTAGAATAAGTCTAAGAACTAATCTTTCTTAGAAGTCTATACAAATGACAGAATCAGGCTGACCATCAGAAAAGGGAAATAAAAAATATTGCAAAGATTAAAAGTCAAGTTGTCAATTTGTCAGTATTAACAGGTGATGAGCTTACTTTCTCAAATAAAGCCAATATGTGAAAAAAACATCCTGGATCCATATGCCAGGACATTTTGTGAACCTCTCTCTCCATTACAATCTTTGAGAAATTCGTTGATCAGATGGCTGAATTGAGGATTCGGAGATTCTAACTCCAAAATTCAGCGGTCAAGCCTGTTCTATTAGAGATACACCTGGTAGAAACAGCTCCAGTGAGCCATTGATACTCTGGGTATTTTGCATGCCCTCTGATGATCTGTCACTTGTGAATCTCAAGGAATTGGTTTGGGCTGGGATTTGAAGGCTAGAATATTAGTGTGAGTAATGCTACAAGTGAGCACCTATGGACCAGAGAACAATCACGCTCAGTGGTGTGGAATGCAAAGGATCAAGAAGGCAGCCTTGTGCAGCCGACTGAAGTGAAGCAAAAGCACAAATAGGACGGTATCTGGATAAAAACCCTGAGGAAATCAAGGGTGACCTCCACGGTTCCAGACTGCTTCCGAACAGCATTCCCTCCCAGCGAGGCAGGACTCCAATTAAACCACTCACTCAAACAGGACATCAAGTGTCTTAGCTCTTAATTACATTCTCTCCCATCAGAAAAGAAAGAAAAGACAAATAAATTAGTTCATATATTGATAACCTGTATTCCTTGTTCAAGATCTAGCCATAATTAGGGTGGACCCCATAGCCTGAAGTGAAATAACTCATTTGTTTTTGAGTTCACAATATTATTTCATAAACTTCACCAGAACACAATGGATGGATAATATAAATATTGCTCTTTGTACATTAAATTAGTAAAAGCAAAAAAAAAAAGTCAAAGCAAATAAAAGACAATATAACTTCCCTAACTGAAATGAATGTGTTCTATACATGATAGATTTACTGGGCAAAGAGAAATTTTCTCATCACCCAACTCAAATATTAAGTATATTTTTTTACTTTAAAAATGACAGAAAATATCTGGCCCTGACATTTAAGAAAGCAATAAGTCAGGATTCTAATGCATTCCTAGCTTAATGAAAACATCAAAAGTGATATAAAAAATATGATGTTTCTTGCCTGAGAGAATAAAGTAAAATTATAATCAGTTGCTATAGCTTAATTGATATAATCACATTGTAAAGTTTCTAGAGAGTGTTTTCTTTAATGAAAGTTGTGAGGTCATAAAACTGTTTGTTTCTCCGAATTACATCATCAGATCCTCTCAGACGCTGTGTTTATCTTTTTCATCACCATAAACACAAGCCCAGGAATTTACATGTTTGTGGATAAGTTAACCTTTAAAGGCGTAAAAAAAAGTCTCAGTTTTATTTCTCTCACACCTTCTAAAATACCAGTTTGCTTGTTTACTAGTAGTACATTGGAAAAGGGGTTATATCATATTCCTAAATGTTTAATTAGGCTATTCCATTAAGAGCAATAAAAGCAAATGTATGCTCATCTCTTTCTCAGTTTTATAGAAAAAAATTAGGTCCTAAGCCCGAGTAAAATTATGAATCCAACTTTAATACTCCAGATTCTACTAATTTAAGATGGACTTTGATTTAGAAAAATGTCCCCTTCAGAAAATATTCATTTTCATTTATAATCTTCATATGGGGTGATGCTACCACAAGTACCATTCTGAAATAAGGTAAAAGAAAGTAAATTGCAAATTTTAATTTTTCTCACTCTGACAACTAAAATTCTGAAGTAAATCCTTTCTATGAATTTTTTTAAAGCTCATGGCTTCAATATTAACCTTCTCCATGAAAAATTCATGTACCTATCAAATTTGTTTATTTGAAGAAAATATAGGTAGCTACAACTGAAGAAGCAAAGATCAAAGAATCAATAACCAAAGATATGAACTAGCATAGGATAACAGGAAATTTAAATTATCTTTTGTACGATTCTGTGTGGTCTAGATAAGCCAGAGTCCACCAGTCACAAGCTGAGTGACATTAGACAAGTCATTTAACCTCTCAAGTTTGTTTTCTCACTCAGGACATTTGGATAATACATTAGAGTTGTTTGAGGGTTAAATTAGAAAATATATTTGAAGAGTCTAGGATAGAAGAAACACAATATATGATGGCCACAAGTGAACAAATAAATGAATAAATATAACTGATCACTCTTCATGGGAAGTTAGTTAACAATTATATAACCAAACCAAACAGTTCTCAGAGTCAAACTCATCACCTTAACCATTTATACTAGGAAAAACAGAACAGCTAAAGTTGTATTATACATCAATTAAATAATTTATTTAAAAGAATCAAAGATATTTGAGAAAGTAGCAATAAAAAGTTTTGCCACTCCCTCCATGTATACCTCCTAGTCACTTCCCAACAATTTGCTGCCCCTAGTCCAAACACCTGTGTCTTGTCATTTCTTCACAAAGTTATTATTTCTTTGTCTAAAAGGTATAAAAACTTCCTACTCTGATCACCTTCTTTATGTCATCCTCTTTTGAAGACCCCCGTATTATATGTAATCATTTAATAAAAGGTGTATGCTTTTCTCTTATTAACCTGTCTTTTGTCAGTTTAAGCCTTAAGGCCAGTTGGAGACCCAAAGAGGGTAGAAAAGAATTTTTACTCCTTTACAATAACATTAAAAAATAATCAGAAATTATCGTCATTGGGTTCTTACTATTGTGTCTGAAAAGTCTTCCTCCTTAGATCATTTTAAATAAATAAACAGAAATGATTACACCACACAGATGTGCATGTATACACATACACAAACATACACACACAACTCAAGTGGAGTGCAACAAAGAATGTTCATCTATAAACAAGCTCTTATGTAGTGCCTTTCTTACTTTCCTCCCTCTTTCATATACAAGATGTTTCACAGAAATGATATCCAATTATAACTTTTTCCTTTACATTTGAATATTGAGAAGCCACTTCCCTTATGATATGGCAAAGATTCATTTATTAACAACTACTCTGTTCCAGCCTTTGGGGAATTTCTGATAATAGGGAGACAGAATAATACAAAGATATACCAAGAGGCAAGAATTCAAACATTCTTATGATGGAGCAATGAGTAAAGCATGGCTTATATTCCTTGCCCCTTAAACCTGTTTAAAAATTACTAGGACTGTTGCAGCACTCTTGGCAAGATGTCCCAAAATCTCCCCACTATGAACCACACACACCTCTGTTCAAAATACTTATGTTCACCATATATAGAATTCTGGGTTAATAGCTTGTTTGTTTTCAGCATTTTAAGATTTTCTTTCACTTTCTTTTGGCCTCCATAGTGTTTGATAAGAAGTCAGCAATAAAGTCATTTTTTCCTCTGTATGTAAAATGTCCTTTTTTGCTGGATGCTTTAAAGATTTTTTATTATCTTTGGTTTTTCAGCAGTTTGACTATAATTGCCCAGGCATCATGTTCTTTGTGTTTATCCTGCTTGAGTGTCACCGAGCTGCTTGAATCTGTAATATTATGCCTTTCATCAACTGGGGAAATTTGGGGCCATTGTTTCATCAAATATTTTTCTAATTTTCTCTCCCTCTTCTCTTTCTGATAATGTCCACAGGTCACTGAGAAGCTACTTATTTATTTTTCTATTCTTTTCTCATTCTAAAAATTGGATAATTTCTCTTAAATTATCTTCAAGGTCGCTGACTTTTTTCTTTTGTCATCTCTACTTTTTGGTTAAGTGAGGTTTCTATTTCAGATGTTTTATTCTACAAGTCTAAAATTTACATTTTGTTCTTTTTTTATTATTTCTAATTATCTGATAAGATTTCTTTTTTCATCCCCCCCTTAGTATATTTCCCTTTACTTCTTTGAGCATAGCTATAATAGGTACCTTAAAATTCTTGTCATTCTAACTTCTGGGTTAGCTAGGAGTTATTCTTTGATTGCTTTATTTATTTAATAATAAGTCAGATTTTCCTAGTTCTACATATTTGAAGTCATTTGGGATTGTATCCTGGACATTTGAATGTTAATTGAATTTTATTTTAATCCTCAAAGAGTGCTAATTTTTTTTAAAGCAGACAATTAACTTGGTTGAACTCAAACTGCCAACTCTGACTTCTAATTAGAAGCTCAAAGTCAATCAATTATTTTCTCTGTATCTGAATTGTATCCCACTCAATAGTGATTCTGGAATTATCCAGAGATTTGGGCAAAGTTTACATGCATATTTGGAGGCTTCATTTTTCCACATCTCTCTTTACTAGGACTTCCAGTGGCTGTAGTTACCTGAATCTACATTTTCTGAATCCTCAGACCAGAGAACTAGCTTGAGTTCCTATCAGAGTTTTAGCTACCTTGTGCAAACATGATCACAGTGTGCCCTTAGGCTGAAGGCCATAAAAAATGGCATCTCACCCCATGCTATCCTCCACCCCCACCCCCCAAATTTAGACTACCCTTCAGTAAGAGCTTAATTGGAAGGAGAATCTATGACAGCTTTTTCTATTCTTGATTTGGCTGAGTGCTACAAGAGACACTGAATTGGTTCTTTTTTTTTAATTAAATCTTTATTGTTCAGATTATTACAGTTGTTCCTCTTTTTTACCCCCATAGCTCCCCTCCACCCATTTCCCACCCCACCCTCTGCCCTTACCCCCCCCCCAACTGTCCTCATCCATAGGTGTATGATTTTTGTCCAGTCTCTTCCCGCACCCCCCACACTCCTTTCCCCCTGAGAATAGTCAGTCCACTCCCTTTCTATGCCCCTGGTTCTATTATATTCACCAGTTTACTCTGTTCATCAGATTTTTTATTCACTTGATTTTTAGATTCACTTGTTGATAGATGTGTATTTGTTGTTCATAATTTGTATCTTTACCTTTTTCTTCTTTTTCCTCTTCTTAAAGGATACCTTTCAGCATTTCATATAATACTGGTTTGGTGGTGATGAACTCCTTTAGCTTTTTCTTATCTGTGAAGCTCTTTATCTGACCTTCAATTCTGAATGATAGCTTTGCTGGATAAAGTAGTCTTGGTTGTAGGTTCTTGGTATTCATCACTTTGAATATTTCTTGCCACTCCCTTCTGGGCTGCATAGTTTCTGTTGAGAAATCAGCTGACAGTCGTATGGGTACTCCCTTGTAGGTAACTGACTGTTTTTCTCTTGCTGCTTTTAAGATTCTCTCTTTGTCTTTTGCTCTTGGCATTTTAATTATGATGTGTCTTGGTGTGGTCCTCTTTGGATTCCTTTTGTTTGGGGTGCTCTGTGCTTCCTGGACTTGTAAGTCTATTTCTTTCACCAGGTAGAGGAAGTTTTCTGTCATTATTTCTTCAAATAGGTTTTCAATATCTTGCTCTCTCTCTTCTTCTGGCACCCCCATAATTCGGATGTTGGTACGTTTGAAGTTGTCCCAGAGGCTCCTTACACTATCTTCATATTTTTGGATTCTTTTTTCTTTTTGTTTTTCCGGTTGGGTGTTTTTTGCTTCTTCGTATTTCAAATCTTTGACTTGATTCTTGTGATCCTCTAGTCTGCTGTTGGAACTCTGTATAATATTCTTTGGCTCAGTGGATAGAGCGTCAGCCTGCGGACTCAAGGTTCCCAGGTTCGATTCCGGTCAAGGGCATGTACCTTGGTTGCGGGCACATCCCCAGTAGGGAGTGTGCAGGAGGCAGCTGATAGATGTTTCTCTCTCATTGATGTTGCTAATTCTCTATCCCTCTCCCTTCCTCTTTGTAAAAAATAAATAAAATAAAAAATAAATAAATAATATTCTTTATTTCAAAAATGTTTTTATTAATTTTTTTTAATCCTCACCTGAGGATATTTTTTCATTGATTTTTTTTTCTTTTTTAGAGAGAGAGAGTGGAAGGGAGAGGGAGAGATAGAGAGAAACATCAATGTGAGAGAGACACATCTATTGGTTGCCTCCCGCACATGCCCAGACCAGGGCCTTGGATCGAGCCTGCAACCAAGTATGTGCCCTGACCAGGAATCAAATCAGTGACCTCTCAGTTCATAGGTCAACACATATATACTGAGCCACACCAGCTGGGCATGGAATTGACTCTTGAAAATTTCTCATAAATTTATAATTAACCATCCAAGTGTACTCTTTATTGTACTTTTGAACTTGAAGCCTATAGTCTTAGTAATGTTGTCAAATCTAAGAAGTGGTGTTGCATTTAAACATTCTTCATCACATTTTTTTCTATTTAAAAATACCTAAAGCATTGATGAAAGCATGTTGAAAAACATAGTACAGAATTATAAGAGAAAGAAATAAAAGGTATATTGCTGATAATACAGGTCACCTTACTTTGTTGGGAGGTTAATAGTGTATCCCTTCTTGGCAAAGAGGCAAGAAAAGTATAGCAATAATGAGAATATTTATTTGTCCAAAAAGAGGCAACAAATTTTATTTGTCTAAAAGTAACAGTTCTGAGAAGTTCTTGTCTTTCTGATAATCTCAATTCTCCAATGGTAGAAGAAATTACTTTAAAAACTACCACTCTGGACCTAATTCTAACCAGAGAGGAAATTATTTGATGATGGGAAAATGATAAAAGTCTTGGAAGAGAGCATCCCTATCATCTTAGTTTATAGTAGGAAAGCCTGTTAAAAGCCTGTTGACAAAAGCCTGCTGAGACATTTAAAGAGGCATATTCAAAATATTTTAATTCATAGTTTCATTGTATGTGTATCAAAAAATGACTCTTGAATAGTTGAACTCAAGAGAATTGGGAATCTCTTATTGATGCAATTCCAATTATGGAAAGGCAAATAATCTTAGAAGAAAGAAACAAGGAGGAAATGCATGAAAAAAGTAAATAACATAAGAATGGAGAGAGAAAAAACAAAACACAAATAACTGTGAATGTGTATGAAATCATGGTATCAGGTCCAAAATAAGTCAACTTAGATTTCCCAACTTCTAAGGACAAGAAATTTTTTCAAATTTATGTATATATGTATGTATGTATGTATTTACTTATATTTATTTATTTATTTTATTTATTTATTTATTTATTGTTAATCCTCGCCTCAGGATATTTTTTCCATTACTTTTCAGAGAAAATGGGATGAAGGGAGGGATGGAGAGAGGAGAAGTTTAAAAGAGAGAGAGAAGGACAGAGAGAGAGAGAAAAAAAGCATTTAATGTGAGAGAGACACATCAACTGGTTGCCTCATGCACGTACCCCAACTGGAGGTGGGGAGTGAACCCCAACCCAGGTATGTGCCCTTTACCAGGAGTCAAACCCTTGACCCTTCTATGCAGGAGCTAACACTCTAACCACTGAGCAACATCGGCCAGCACAATGAAACTTTTTAAAATGTCATTTTACAAATAAGAAGGTGAACAAAAGAAAGCTAGGCCAATTGCATGGGGAAAAGGGTATTATGTTGAAGTCTGATAGAAAGAAAACAGAACATCTAAATTCCTGTTTTTGCTTCTGATTTCTCTGCCAAGTATAAAACAAGCATTCTTAAGGGAATACAAAATCCAAAGGTAGTAAAGTTGTTTTATATGAATTCAAATCATTTGGCTTAGATGGATTGTATCCCAAAATTCTAAAAGAACTTTAAATAAAATCATTCAACAACAATCCTTTTTTTATGAGAAATCTCAGAGAAGGGCAAAAGAATCTGAAAACTGGAAGGAAGCCAATGTCAGTCCCACTTTCAAATAGAAGATGTTAGGTTTGGCAAACAACTGACTGGATACAAAGATGGATTACTAAAGAACAGATGGTATATGCCTAGAAGAGAGGGCAACCATCAGAAAATGTCTAAGATTGACTTACTACATTCCACTCAGATTTTGCTCTTACAGGATTATAGGACTTGTCTAATATCAAGGACACAAAGCTTATAGGGACTTCAGTGAGTCCATTAACAAAAAGATAGTTCTCTTTTTATTCTTTTCAAGAATGGACTGAATGCTAAGAAAGATGATCAGATTGGCCCTGGTAGATTTTCTGTACACAAGTAGCAGTGACTTGTGTAGTAATGAATTGGTGTCAACCCATAAAATAATGTTGACAGGTGTTATGGGTTGAACTGTCTCATCCAAAACAGATATGTTGAAGTCCTATGCACCTAGAAATGTACCTAGAAATGTGACCTGATTTGGAAATAGGGTCTTTGCAAATGTAATTAATTAACATGAGTTCATTAGGATGGGCCATAATACAATATGACTGTTTTCCTTATAAGAAGAGGAAAACACCATGAGAAGACACACACACACACACACACACACACACACACACACACACACACACAGGGACAACACCATGTGACAACGGAGACAGAGACTGAAGTGCTGCAGTTGCAAGCCAAGGATTGTCAAGAAACCACTAGAAACTAGGAAGAAGCAAGGAAGGATTCTCCTTTACCAGTTTCAGAGCAAATATGGCCTGATCAACACCTTAATTTCAGATTTCTAGTCTCTAGAACTCTGAGAGAATAAATTTCTGGGTATCTTTTTAAACCATACAGCTTGTGGAACATTGTTACACAGTACCTAGGCAACGAATATCACAGGTGTCTGCCAGAATCAGCAGCCTGATTCTGATTCTGTCCATGCAACATTCTAGCAACAGTTAGATTAAAGACAGTATAGATATGCTAAAAAGACTAGGAACAAAAATTATAAGAATAAAAATGCACTTAATTTAAAATAATAATGTATAACTAGTTTAATGTAAAGTTTAAAAATAAAACTACACTACAAGTACATGCAGATTTATTTATATTTTCAAATTTTTAGTTACCCAGAAAGTCATTGTTCTTTTTTTATTAACTTATATTTTTTAAATATAGTTTTTATTTATTTCAGAAAGGAAGGGAGAGGGAGAGAGATAGGAACATCAATGATCAGAGAGAATCATTGATCAGCTGCCTCCTGCACCTGAGGATAGAGTCCACAACCCGGGCACATGTCCTGACCAGGAATTAATGGTGACCTCCGGGTTCATAAGTCAATGCTCAGCCCTTGAGCCACACTGGCTGGGCCCATTTTACCATTTTAATAAGCATAACTGGGGCAGTAAGTTTAATTTCAAATACAATGCATTAAAGAGGTCTGAATAATTAGTTCTCATTCAAAGGAAAATGATCAAAAGGAACAGTCTCAAAAACAGGCCATATTAAAATTTGTAGAAAGTGACAAAGTACTAGTAAATTGACAGAATTTAGTGTGGAGAAGAGATGACTCAAAGTAGGCTCTACATTGTCTACAAGTACTGAAGAAGCATCTGACTGCTTTTCTATGACCTCAGCAGGCTGGACTAGTTTCAAAGTATCTCACACTCCTAATACTAATACTAAGGTGCATCAAATAACATCCTATCTGCAGTTTCTATTTAGGATAAAAGTTTCACATTGTGGCTGGTAATGTAAATGCAATATTCTATTCTGAGACACCTTTTGCCCCACATTTTTTTTCTTTATTGATTAAGGTATTACATATGTGTGCTTATCCCCATATTGCCCCCCCTCCACCCTCCCACTCAGGCCCTCACCCCTGTGTCCATTGGTTAGACTTATATGCATGCATACAAGTGCTTTGGTTGATCTCTCCCTCTTACCCCCACCCTCCTCAACCTTCCCTCTGAGGTTTGACAGTCTGATCAATGCTTCTCTGTCTCTGGATCTGTTTTTGTTCATCAGTTTATGTTGTTCATTATATTCCACAAATGAGTGAGATCATGTGATATTTATCTTTCTCTGACTGGCTTATTTCGCTTAGCATAAGGCTCTCCAGTTTCAATCATGCTGTTGCAAACGGTAAAAGTTCCTTCTTTTTACAGCGGTGTAGTATTCCATTGTGTAGATGTACCACAGTTTTTTAATCCACTCATCTGCTTATGTGCACTTAGGCTGTTTCCAAATCTTAGCTACGGTAAATTGTGCTGCTATGAACATAGGGGTGCATATATCCTTTCTGATTGGTGTTTCTAGTTTCTTGGGATATATTCCTAGAAGTGGAATCATTGGGTCAAATGGGAGTTCCATTTTTAGTTTTTTGTGGAAACTCCATACTGTTCTCCACAGTGGCTGCACCAGTCTGCATTCCCACCAGTAGTGCACAAGGGTTCCTTTTTCTCCACATCCTCGCCAGCATTTGTCATTTGTTGATTTGTTGATGATAGCAATTCTGACAGGTGTGAGAGGGTACTGCATTGTCATTTTGATTTGCATCTCTTAGGTGATTAGTGACTTGGAGCATGTTTTCATATATCTCTTGGCCTTCCTTATGTCCTCTTTTGAAAAGTATCTATTTAGATCCGTTGCCCATTTATTGATTGGGTTGTTTATCTTCTGTTTGTTAAGTTGTATGAGTTTCCTGTAAATGTTGGAGATTAAACCCTTATCAGTGATAACATTGGCAAATAGTTCTCCCATGCAGTGGGCTTTCTTGTTGTTTTGTTGATGGATTCTTTTGCTGTACAAAAGGTTTTATTTTAATGTAGTCCCATTTGTTTCTCTTTAGTTTCCATTGCCCTAGGAGCTGTATGGGTAAAGATATTGCTTCGACATATGTCTGAGATTTTGCTGCCTGTGGATTCTTCTAATACTCTTGTGGTTTCCCATCTTATGTTTAAGTCCTTTATCCATTTTGAGTTTATTTTTGTGTATGGTGTAAGTTGGTGGTCTAGTTTCATTTTTTTGCATGTATCTGTCCAATTTTCCCAACACCATTTATTAAAGAGACTGTCTTGACTACATTGTATGTTCTTGCCTCCTTTGTCAAATGTTAATTGAGCAGAAAAGAGATAGAGGAAGACATAAACAGATGGAAGAACATAACCGTGTTCGTGGATTGGTAGAATCAACATCATTAAAATGTCCATACTACCCAAAGCAATCTATAGATTCAATGCACTCCCCATTAAAATACCAACGGCATATTTCACAGACCTAGAATAAACTCTCCAAAAATTCATCTGGAATAAAAAAAGACCCCTAATAGCAGCAGCAATCCTGAGAAAGAAGAACAAAGTAGGAGGGATCTCAATACCAGATATCAAGCTGTATTACAAAGCCACTGTTCTCAAAACTGCCTTGTACTGGCACAAGAACAGACAGACAGATCAATGGAATAAAATAGAGAACCCAGAAATCGACCCAAACCACTAAGCTCAATTAATATTTGCCCCACATTTTAACATGCCTTAAATCAGTAGTTGTCTTACAAGCACTGACTGCCAGATGGCAGTCATAAAGGAGCTTTCACCAACTGTGCATGGAGAGGCTTGGACATAGCTGCTCACATTTTTGTCAGTCAATTGAGTTATGTGCATTGCTGGGATGTCACAGGTTGAGTATAATTGCCATTTAAAGTGTCTTTAAAATTTTAACAATGAAATGAAACTATTGCACATGAAGAAAGGGATGGGAACAGAGCAGAAATGCATATGTTTGAGGAGCAAATATTAATTAGCAGAGCAAATATTAATCATGGGAGGAATGACTGCAATTCTATGTTCTCTTGCAATAAATCCATCAAATGCTTTACTAGACTGAGGAAAATACAGGGCATTTTGCTATATTTTGGAAATACTTTGCATGCTAAAAGATTGCCTATCTCCTGCTAAACAATATAAAATGAAAGCAAGAAGTACTGCCATATGTCTTGGAATAGACGAAAGAATGTTAAAAAAGAAGAGGCTGAAGTGACCCATTCATGCATAAAATAAGGCACTGTATCATAGTTAATTAGCAGCATTTTGTTCTTAGTGAAATATAACTAATGACACATCTTATGATTGATAATCTTAGATTTAATATGGCACTTTCTATTAATACAGAACTTTACAAGTTACAAAGCATTTCCATAAATATCATTTTAATTTACCTTAACAGCTACACGAAATAGGAATAAATCTTTTTTTATAACCATTTAACAGAGGAAAAAATGCTCAATAGATAATTAACTTGAATGGGTCACATGTTTAACATGTGACAAAACAGAAGCTAGAGTTAAAGATTCCTGATATCTATATCAGGGCTTATTCTACTTAAAACAATAGTGAGGGGTTAATTTATATTTTTCCTGGAAATATTTATGAAAATTAGGTCTAGTGAAGATAACTTCTACAATATATAAAAATTCAAAAGAACCTTGCCTTTTGATAACAAACTTAATGAACAAGTAATGTTTTCAAAGCCATTTTCATTTTTACCTGGTGTAAAAAGACACTCAGAAAATAGAACTCCTCCTGAAAGTTGAAAATGATGCAAACAAAAACCAACTTTCTCTCCTGGGAAAGAATAAATAGCTTTATTATTTTACCTCTAACTAAATTAATGTAATTCTAAAATTAAAAATTGTTGTCAAGATTTCATCATTTAGGCTCACACATATACATGACCACAAACACAAAACATGTAATTTTTAAATATTTATCTGTTTTCGGAGGCAAATATTAGCCTCTTTAACACAGCTCTTGATAAGAAGCATACAAATATTCTGATTTAAAATAAAGAACTATCGTGTACTGCAGTTTTACATAGTCTCACAAACCTCAACCATTTTATTCTTAACTGTATCTTAATACTGACAACCATCCTGTGAAGTGTCATCACCACCATCATCATGTCACTGTCACCTACATCATCATCACCACTATCAATACCATTAGCATCACCATTATCAGCACCATTACCATCACTAACGTCATCATCACCATTATCAATACCATCTGACAGAGAAAGAGACTGAGGCTCAGAGCAATTATACAAGTAGCTCAAAGTCACTCTGCCAACAAGTGGGTTGATTCCACCTTTTGGCTATTGTGAATAATGCTGCTATGAAGAATGTTGCACAAGCATCTGAGTCTCTGCTTTCAGTTCTTTTGGTTATATATCTAGGAGAGGGATTGCTGGATCATATGGTAATTCTATGTTTAACTTTTTGAAAAACTGCCAAACTCTCTTCTACAGGAGCTGCGCCATCTTACATTCCCACCAACAATGCATAAAGAATTCCAATTTCTCCACATCCTCTCAAATACTTATTTTCTATCCTATATAATAAAAGCATAGTATGAAAATTGTCCCCTCCACTGGAGTTCTTCTGGGAGTTCAACCAGGGGGCCTGGGTGGGGCCGGCCGGGGAAGGGAGGGAGGCCCTGGCCAGCAGCCAGCAGCCACTAGGGACCTTACCAGTGCACGAATTTCATGCACGGGGCCTCTAGTTTTTTTTTATAATAGTCATCCTAATGGGTGTGAAGTGGTATCCCACTGTGACCATTGTCCATTTTTAAGTGGGTCACTTTTTTCTTTTTATTGTTGAGTTATAAGAGTTCTTTATACAGTCTAGACATTCCTTTTGATCAAACAACATCTGCTACATATTGATAATGCCCAGCATGAGACTGATAAATGACAGAATCCCCTATTATGGTTTGCATTTAGATATTGCCAAAGAATTGCATGTTTAGGGGAAATTTAATGTGGAATGAAGAGCATTTTCACTAAGTTTATTCAACAACCAGAGCAGCATAGTGTTTAGTACTCATAACAAATGCAGCTGCAGTTACCACCCCACCCTTTTGTGCATATCATACCTCCTTGTATGAGTTTTCATTTTTTAAGATATATGACTTTAAGGGCCACTCTCTAACCCCAGAAATTACTTTAAAATTCATGGTAAGTTCCAGTGGATGGGATTAGGAGCTGTCATTTGGTTATTAATGAAGAGCTCTGAAATAGCAATTTTAGAAAACCACAGGCTGGTGGGAAATGGTATTTTATTAAATGCTGCAAAACCTCCAAGCACAAAATGAACCAGGGTGGGGAGAGATGAGCTGTTTCTGAGAGTGACTCAATGATGCCTCTCCATTCCCTTATCGCAGACCGTGTCAGGGTTGCGCTAAGGATTCCCATTCAAATCAAGCCGCTATGGACAGCCCAGATGGAATACAAATAGATGCAGGAGAAGTGGAGCAGGGTTAGCGAAGTGTGCAGTTGGCGAGATTGATGTTGATACCCTTCACTGCCAAGTGAAATGCCAATAATGCTTGTATAGCATTTTGTGAGGGCAATGGGAGTATTGATTCCTGAGCAATAATAAAGAATGAAGCTGCTCTCTCAGGTATAAAAATATTGGCAACTGTTACAAAGAATTGACTCATAGCGCCTGAGTGCTGGCCTATCTTAATACAAATAATTCAGGCTTCAGAAGGATTTCAAGAGCAGCCAGGCATGATTCTCAGACACCGACTCTGCTATTAATTTACCTGAGGCTTTCAGGGGCCTCCCAGCCTATCAGCCAATTGGTCTTACAGAGCAGGAGCTAAATGGATACCTGAGGTCTCACTGAGAGTTGAGAGAAGACAATAAAAATGAAGAAAGAAAAGGAAGAAAGGAAGCAAAAAAAAGACTATAACATTTTTATAGATTAAAGTTGCAGATTCTATTTGTGTTTCTTTCTGAAAAGGAAGTAATATGTGTGGAAACCACATAAGCAAAGAACACTGCTTTTCAACACATTTCCATTAGAGGTGTGATTTCTGGGAATGTTGTATGCTATGGATTACAATGTCTTACACAATAAAACCAAAATACAACATTTGCAAATGTATAGACCTATTATATTTAATGATATGATATACTTGGCAGAAAAGCTCACAAACATTGTAAATTTACATAGAGCTGGGAAATTGGCCTGAGAAGAGATAGAATGCCCCACTCCCATAGTCATCCATTCCTAAAATAAGTAACCTTTAAAGAAATAAAAATAAATCATCACCACTGGGACACCTAAATAAATGTCTTAACTTTTGCAAAGGGTAGAAAGCACTTGGTGTTACATGAACTCAGTACCTAGCTTAGGGACCATAACCCTATGAAATAGTGGAAACTTTAAAATATATACATGAACACACATATAGTTAATATTTAATGACATATATATATATATATATATATATACACACACACACACACACACACACACACACACACACACACATACACACACACACAGAGCAAGATATATACTGGCTTAAGCCTAATTATCCCTTAACAGGTGAAGGGTATGTTGAAAGTTAAAAAAAAGAGGTTGGGTCATTATAATAAAATTTATCCATTCAGATGTTCCTTGGCTTTTCCAAAATATGTTCATACATGAGTCAATTATTTTGCTTTGTTGTTATTGTTTTTTGTTTACTTTGTTCACTATTCAGCTCTCAATCACATCTAAGGACACATTGCACAACATGGGTAAAAAAGGAGAATTAAAATGGACTGGATTTGGAAAACAATAGGCCAATACAAACTTAACATCATTAATATCAAAGAAGCACTGGGAACCTAAGCCAGCTTGTGAAATAACCCACACTAGCTTAAGTAGGGTTTGCAGAAGCACAGATTTTCTTAATATACAGGGTGTCCCAAAAATGTATACACACTCAATTTTGGAAGTGAAATGTATTTTAATAAACACTGCCTTTATAATTATTCAAAGTGTGTGTATACATTTTGGAAGATACCCTGTAGTTTAAAAATCCCTAGCAAAGATAGTCTTTTTAAAATAGAAGCTGTTGAAGATAAAAGAAAAAGTTATTCTCATGTGCTGCTGGTGGGAACACAATGGTTTTCCCATTGACAATGCCTCAATATATATCAAAAGTTTTAACATGTTGCATAAATAGATCCTGAAATTGTACATTTAAGCATAGATATTTACAATGATTTAGCCATAGGATTGTTCAGAGCTGTGCTATTTATAATATTGAAAAATTGAAAGAAAAATATGTAAATTCTAAAATCAGGGAACTGAGTGATTTTAAGTGAAATAGGCTTCAACTCTTAATTAAGGAGGAGGAAAATCCAAAGTCACTGTGATTGACAATGCAGGTGCCCAATGTCAGTATCATCTCACACCCTTTTTCCTTTGAGATAAGTTCTGGATTTTGTTAATTTAGTCACCCACCTCCATCTATCTCAGAAAAGGTGACCCTGTGCCCAGTTTTATGGAGTGAAAGTCAACCAGTTATCTCTTGACCTTTATCAATGATGAGAGGAAATAGACTTTTTTACTGCTTAGGACAGTTTGGCTTGAAACTTTCTTCTATAAAGATACTATTATATGTTTACAATACTATAAATATATTCTATACCTATATTACAAATATTATTTCTACTACAAATCATAGCTGATTGCGTTCTCAATAATACATTATTTTTAACATATTATTTTTAAAAGCAAGACTATAAAACTGTATATAATCTTTGGCTTCATGTTTGTTATCAGACATTACATAAATATATTCCAAAATATTGTTTATCTTGCAGAGTAATCGTGATATAATTCATGGTTTTTTATTTATGTGGCTATGCTTTCTAAATTTACTATTATAAATATCTATATCTATCTATCTATATATATATCTATATATATATATATATATATATATATATATATATAAAAGCCTAAGCAACCGTTATGACCGAATGATCAGAACGACCATCAACCAGTCGCTATGACACACACTGACCACCAGGAGGCAGACACTCAATCCCATGGCCTTTCCCCTCACCGGGCTGGCCCCCCCATCGGCCTCAATCAGGGGGCCAACCAACCTCCCACGGCCCCTCCCCCAGGCCAGCTGGCCACACTGGCCAGGGCAAGAAAAGTAATTTTTAAAATCACTACCAATATTACTTAAAAATAAACAATTTGCTGGTAATGTTTGTTTATCTGGTTCTATAGCAATTGAGAGCAAGGATTTTCTAGCTATATTTTAAGAAAGAGATAACAAGGTTCAAAGAATCTAATTTTGCTTCCATAACAGCAGGTATCATTTAGAATTAGGTCCCCCACTGAATTATTGGTCTGTGTAGTAGGTACTAGAAGAGAAGATACATATTATCTAAAATTGAAAACATTTTCCTATTGCTTTTTGATATAATAAGATAGCTTCATTATTTTATTAATTTATTAAAAACATGTATTGAGTGTTCCAAGCAACATTCTAGGTAGGCAAAGAAATGAAAAAGATGAATGAAAAAGGCCTCTACTCTGTAGGAGCTCACAGTAGAAAAGGCAAAATAGGCATGTAAAACTTTACACTATAATAAGCTACTGCTGAAATGAAGGCATGGGAAAAGTGAGTAAAAACATAAAGAAGAAAGTTATTAGTTCTAAGTATATTACAGGGAAAGTACACAGAGGCAATGGTACATGATTTTGGCTTTAAATAATTAGTAAAAATGACCCATAGACTGGAGGAGCCAACCCTGACACAGAAAAAAACAAAGAAGTATGATTATATATGGGTGTCCTGGGAAAATTCAATGGGTTGGCTTGACTGCAATATAAGAAATGCAGTGGAAAATGGGAAAGGAAGAAGATAAAAAAGTAAAATGTGTATTCACTTCAATCTTCAGACAATGGGGAACTTGCCAAAGTTTTTTTTAAAACATGCTAACACAGCGGTTCTCAACCTGTGGGTCGCAACCCCTTTGGCGGTCGAACAACCCTTTCATAGGGGTCGCCTAAGACTATCCTGCATATCAGAGATTTACATTATGATTCATAACAGTAGCAACATTACAGTTATGAAGTAGCAATGAAAATAATTTTATGGTTGGGTCACAACATGAGGAACTGTATTTAAAGGGCCAGAAGGTTGAGAACCACTGCGCTAACAGCATGATCATATCTCAGTATTAAATAACATTAGAATATAGTCTGAGGGAAAAATATGAATGCAGAGTGGCTACTTAGAAAGATAAGAAATAATGAGAAGGTAAGAAATAATGAGGAGTCCATTGTATATATATATACCATGTCTTTTTTATCCAACCATCTATCAAGGGACACTTGCTTGGGTTGTTTCCATATCTTGGCCACCGTGAATAAAGATGCAATACTACTCAGCCACAAGAAAAGATGAAATATTGCCATTTGCTACAACATGGATGGATCTTGAGAATATCATGCTAAACAAAATTAGTCACACAGAAAAGTTAAGAACCATATGATTTCACTCATGTGTGGGATATAAATCTGAAAGCAACAAATGAACAAACAAGACAAACCAAAAATATCATAGACATAGACAATAGTAAGGTGTTTACCAGAGGGGAAGGGATGTGGAGGACAAAAGGAAATTTGACTTTGACTGGTAGGCACACAATGCAATATACAGATAATATATCATGGGATTGTACACTTGAAACCTATATAATTTTATTAACCAATATCATCTGAATAAATTTAATAAAAATCTATTTCAGAAATAAGGAGGATATAAAATGGGGCAATGATAATGGAATTAGAGATGAGTGCAGGATTAAAAGAGACATTTAAAGGTAGAATTGATGGGATATCATAGCAGTTGTGTAAATGGATGAATAGTAAGAAAACTGGTGATTTCAACTTGATAATTCAAGAACTAAGAAGATTGTATCTTAAGAATTGGTTTGAAGGGGGAAATATAATAAGCTTCATTTTCAAAATTATGACCTTGAAATTCCTGAGCGAGAGGCAGGTAAAGATGGCTAACAAGAATTTGGTAATATCTTTATTGCTTTAGTTTCCTGCTTTCTCAAAATAAGAATTATCTTTAAATATCATTTAAGAGGAGAGATACAAAAGTTCTCCCTGACCACTAGCCTAAAGCAGCTGCAAAAAAGCAAACAAACAAACAAACAAAAACCCTGCCCATTTAATTTAGGAATGGAATGAGGGAAAGTCATCAGGGATTAATCAAAATCCAAAGCCTATTCCCAGCTTGGTTATGGAGTTTGAATTCACAATACTCGTTTGCTCTGTAAAATACAAGCTGTAATATTAACATAACATTTTGCCTAGGGCCCTTGAAATGCCTAGAGTTTTTACAAAAGCAAAGCCAACCTCTGGAGAAGCCTTTTACATCTCAGCACTCATGGGACTTCAGAATTGTTATTCCACCTGCAGAGTAGCAATCAATAAAAAATTACAAACCACCAAGTAAGCACCATGAGGGAATATCAGCCAAAACAGAAAACAGGAAAATAAGTACCTTCAGGTACTTGAAATAAAAAATAATAATACAAAAGTGTTTGTAAAAATATATAGGTAGATAAAAGAGGTAAATGGAAAAAAGAAAACATGAGGAAAGATTAAAACAATATGAGAAAGGAAATAATAGACTTGAGATAGAACCATTATGAAAAGATTGTCGTTGAAATAAAAACATTCATGAATATGTAAGAATAACCTATGTTGTGAATTATAAAACACATAGCACTTAATGACAATGGGAACAATATAAAAATTTGTGGGAAGAGATGACCACATAGCATCTGGCTGTGAAAATCAGTGGGGATTTTGTCTGCCAGGGAGAGACAGAAGTCTGCTAGAGACACGGGTGCCCTCCTAAAGAGCCAATGCACAAATCTCATTCACGGCCACACATCCTGGGCTCTGGCAGGAGGAGGGCAGAGCAGATTGAGTTGTGTGAAGAGAGACTGGGATTTGTGACTCTGGAGAGAGAGCTGAGGGGACAGCCACCATGACTGCTGTGCTGAGTTGCTCTCCCACAAGGCAGATGCCCTCTTTCTTGGGTGGAGCACTCTCCTCCGAGTCTTGCAACCAAGGGAGCAGTGAGCAGCGGGAGAGGATCTCCTTTTGCCTCTGTAACTTCCTTTCCTAAGTCCACACAGCCTCTGCCCTGTAGTCTGCCCACTCTCTGACTGTCTGAGTGTTTACTGTCACTTTTCACTGTAATAAATCCTGCCACTAGCACTTAAAACTCCTCCTATGTGGGTGTCCCTGAAATTCTTTTTCCGTGACCTCGTGGAAGGACCTATTTCCTCCAGTAACAGACGTACATGAGAGGAAATGAAACAAAAATTTTGTATAACATATTAATTTCCTCTGGAGAGCATCTACTACAGAATAGGCAAAAATAACCAAGTAGACAGACTGACTTGGCCAGCTGACGTTAGCCAGTCTTTGCTCTTTTCTACCCTAGTGCAATGATGTCAGTTCAGCAAAGCTGATCTAGTTACCTCCTTTGCTGAAAGCTTAATCTGCCACTTAGAAAGATCAAAAGTGAGCCCCTCAAGGAGTCCAATTAGCCCTTTGACAGCAAACTGACTTCATTAGATCCCTTTAACCCAGGCATTTACGTGATTTATCTTTGACCAGAACTAACACAAACTTGACATGAGGTCGCTTTTCCTTCTTATAAGCTCTCAGTCAACACGCCATTATATTTTTTGTGCAGTGTGTTTGATCCACCACAAAGAATCCTGAATAATTTTACATGGTGTCAAGGGACCCATTTTATAGGAAAAGGGATGTTATAGATGGTACAAGATTATAAGATTCTCCAAGATCATTCATACCCATAAACTTCTGCATGTCACAACCTGTGGAAGGCACAGCTGAAGTGCCAGCTTATGATACTCTGCAAGGATGTGTAAGCACCCTCCAAGACTGTATATACTTTAAATCTGTGGTTACCAACATGGGGCACATGCCCCACCGGAGGCGGGTAATTTTAAGTGGGGCAATTTGAGAATGAGTTATTAACAGTGAATTTTTTAAATTTCTTATGGTTCTAGGGGCCTCATATACAGTATATAAATGTATATTGTGACATACCTATGCATTTCAGTTCTCTTATATGTTTTGAAACTTTGCTATTTTTTCATATCACTTCACATTATTTTTTTAACAATTTCTTAGTGACTTCTTCCTCAGTACTTCAACTGTCCTTACGTTCTTTTATTTTTCTTTCATGAATGCCATGTTCTTTGGAAGCTTGTTTAGACCAAGTTAATGGCCCTTTAGGCTTCCTCCACATGAATAGGAGTTCATTTTTTGAATAATAAGAATTATATGTCATGGGGGAGAGAGGGCATCAGGATTTTAGAGATGCTTAGGTGGGGCATGGCCAAAAAAAGGTTGGGAACCTGATATAGCATGTCCCTAATGGCAAAACACCATTACTCCTAGTGACTAACTGAAGGAATTTGTGCATCCTGTGCCTGAAACTCTGGGATCTGCATGTTTACAAGTTTTGGCTACCAGAGGAAGAAAATGTCCACCAGGGGACACAACAAAAATCCCATTATATTTCAAGCTATGGCTGCCATCTAATCACTTCAGGTTTCTTGTGCATAAGAAAAGAAGGCAAATAAAAGAAGAAGAATCATTCTGTCAGAGGTAATTAACAGATTAACAGTGATGATAAGGAGGAGGTAAGGACAAGGTAGAATTTGTTGGGGGGGAGGTGTTCATGTTTCTTGGTATCCTACTCCCTAATTTTGATGGAAAATGGATAAGTTCTGCAGTCACACCCAAGAAGAAGGTAGTGACCAGGGACTCAGAACACTGAGGAAAGAGGGTTTGAGTCACCCTACTAGGTCAGCCAAGACCACATTATCTAAAATAAATAACAGAAAAGGAAGACAATCAATATTGGTGACAATGGTTAGGGCTGTAGTTCATCATACTAGCTGGCCTCATGTTATATCGAGGAAAGAGGTCCACCAAAATTTTGTAAGAGCTTCTCCCATAATTCTTATGCCCCCCCCAAAAAAGTAGATCCAACCAATGCAAGGTGTGGGCTGCAATAGGTGCTGTGAAATGCTGCCTATAATCCTCCCCCTTTGAGATTCAAGCATTTCTTTTCTCGGTTTCTGAAAATGTCAGCAGCTGACAGCTCTCAGCTGAGTCTCTCTTCAAGGAATGCCAGTAGTTGAAGAGGGTTCTCCACCCTAAAACCTCACCAGTGTCCAAAGAGTAGCAGACGTGGAGCTTCCCAAGGTACCCTAAATGCATATATTTATGTATTAATATCTGTATCATTATTTGTGTAGTTAATAACAAGACTCTAAGAGTGGAGACTTCATCCAGTCATTGTCACTAAATGACACTTCAAAATGTTCAATGTCTTTGTTCAGAATTCACCCTTACCATCCTTCAACTTCTAACTTATAGATCTTTTCCTGCTAGCCTCCCAAAAATATTAATTTTAATAGGTTTGAAAGAATTCATTTGTTAAATATTTCAGGCTTGATGGTGCTTGGGAAGAAATGTTGTTTCATAATTCTATCAGTTTTTTTCATGGTTACTGACTTGTTTAGGCTTCCCCATTTTATAATTTGGTAATTTCTATTTTCCCAGGAAATCACCCATTCCAGGATCCCAAATGTATCTTAATAGAGTTATATAATTTATTTCTTTTCTGCATCCCTGATTATTTCTCCAATTTCCTTTTGATTTAGTATAATGTGCTCTCTGTGATTTTCTTTATTGAGCTAGCTAATGGATTATCTATTTTATTGACTTTTCCCCTAAAGAGTCTTTTCATGGATTATCAATTTTGATATGGAGTTTTTCCTCTCTTTTTTAATTATTTTCTGCTTTATTGTGATTATTTCCTTCTTCCTCTTTCCTTTGGTTTAATTTGTTGGTCATTTTCTAGTTTCTCATGTAGAATGTAATTCACTTATTTTATCATTATTTTTGCTCTGCAAGATGAATATTAAAATCTTTGCATTTTTCTCTAATCAAAGCTTTGCCCATATGCCATAGGACTTGAAAATTGTATTGTCATTATCATTATTTCCTCATTACTTTGTCATTTCTTTTTAAATTTACTCTTCTACTTTACTTTTTAATTACCCAAAAGTAATTAAACAGAAGAGACTTAAGTCTTCATGTTGATCATATTGATGAATTTTCTTCTTTTAAAATAAATTATGGCCCACTTATATGTTTATGTCTCCCTTGATTTTAGGCTGGAAGATTGTGGCTTAAGAATATTATTATTCACAGCTCATGCTTTTTCTGTTACCAATCCAAAACTGACATTCACTCTACCTTTTGGAGGCACATCTGTCTCAGTGGATGTGAAATGACTTTCACGATATATTGTTAAGTAGAACAACAAAAAGTATAAAACACTATACATAGTATGCTACCTACTGTATAAAAAGCATATGTGCATTTATTTGTTTTTGCAAATAGAAACACTTTAAGTCCGAATCAGAACCTAATAAACTTGATTAACCTATGTATGTGGGAGTGTGAGGGTAGGAGGGATAAGAAAAGGAGTGTATATACTTTTCACACTTGGAATAATATTAGTGCTCAATATATGCAAAAAGTAAATTTAAACCAACATGAACAGGAGAAACAAACACATCTGTATTTCAAATGAAGGGGGAAAATGAATCTACCCAAGTATTTTTGAAGAATGTAATTTGACTACATACTCTTAGTCTGAAGAAAGTAAAAATTGCAAATATATACTGAACTATTATTAGTTTTCAGTAGATGAGATATAAAAATCCCAAAACAATTTTAGGTATAATATAGAATTGAACAAATAAATAAATATGTTAATGTTGTTGAGAATTCCAGTTCTTTTTTTTTAAAATATATTTTATTGATTTTTTACAGAGAGTAAAGGAGAGAGATAGAGTTAGAAACATCGATCAGCTGCCTCCTGAACATCTCCTGGGGATGTGCTCGCAACCAAGGTACATGCCCTTGACCGGAATCGAACCTGGGACCCTTCAGTCTGCAGGCTGACGCTCTATCCACTGAGCCAAACCGGTTTCAGCAAGAATTCCAGTTCTTAAAAGGGAGATATCAATGTGGAATGAGATAAGGCAATGAGGAAACCTATAGGACAGCAGTTGAAGTATCAGTACAAACTCCTGATTCCTCACATATGCATGCATATGTGTGCACAGGCACATGTGTGTGTGCGCACATAGACACACACACATTTTTTTCTAGCTCTGTCCAGTAAAAGGATCCGGAGCAATAATCAAACTTAGAGCCTAAAACTAGAACTCTAAATACCATTCCCCAATAAAAGAAAGGTAGCAAATGTAACGTGAAAGATATTCCTTCTCCCACCAATTGTGACTCTTGTAATGTGAGATCTTCAACTTTTCCAATCTATCCCTCTGACATTAAACTAATAAACAGATGAAATGCTACCAGGTGTCCTCCTCACCACACTCCCTACCATGGCACTTGCTTACTACCCTTCCCAGGACACAACTCTATATCCTGAGTCACTCCCCGCTTTCCACTCCTGCTAATTTGTTTGTTTGGATGTTTTCAGAGTATGACCCCTAAATTGTTATAAAAGAAAGGTTATTGATAGGAGATGGGAAAAAATGTTAATAAAACTCTAGTTACTAAAAACAGCAGCAACTCTAATGTGGTCAGTCAGCCTATGCATTTATTTGGTTGGTAAGGACTCAGCATTTCTGAAGCTAGACTAGTCAGTGATAGATGAAAGAATTTACTCTCAGAGGGTTGGGCTCTTGAAAAGTTCACCAAGGTACACAACCAAAATAGTGACGTAGGAGATGACAGTCTCCATCCCCCAATAAAAATCAACAATTAGAAAGCTACCCATAAACAAAAATAGCAGGGGAAGAGCTCAGCAGTCCACTTAAGAAACTTCAGCAAGACAGTGAAGCAAAAAAACTAAGAATAACAAAGCAGAAAGAGAAGGAAGGCAGCTTCATTTTGCCTGCCTCACCCGGTTCCTGAGGCCAGCTTTGCTCAGTGCCAAGAGGGAGACCACAGCTAGGAAGAGTTCCTCTCACCAGGAAAGGGAAGCAGGACGAGCAACCAGATTCCCAAACCTTTCAAGAAACTGCAGGAAGGACTCACTTCCATCTCACCCCACAAAAGGCCGGAAAAGCTGGAATGGATAGAGAGTAAGGACAATCTAAGAACAAGGAAGCAGAGCAGGAGCTGCCAGTATCAGCCACACAGCAGCAGAACAAGTGCAGTTCTCGGTGACCTGTTCTGCAGACAATCCCAGCAGCTTTCCCCACTGGAGAAACCAATGGCCATCACAACAGTTATCTCATCTTTTTGATAAAAGACACTCAGAAGTGCGAGTGTTGAATCATATGGTAGTTCTATTATTGAGGAATCTCCATACTGTTTTCCGTAGTAGCTGTACAGTTTACATTCCCACCAGCAGTACAGAAAGGTACTAAGAAAGCAGGTCTAAAATGTTCTCACAACAACCCCAAAAATGGTAATTATATGAGGTGATGAATGTTTTAACTAACATTGTGGTAATCATTTCACAATGCATATGTGTTTCAAATTATCACATTATCCACCTTCAAATTACACAATATTTTATGTCAATTATATCTCAATAAAGCTAGAAATAATGGATTAAGTACAATTTTAAATACACCTCCAACAATTACAATTGCCAAGATTATGGAAATAGGTTGAAATTTTCAGTTTTGGTGGTGTTATGAGTTTTGGTCTTTCTGTCTTCATTGGCATTTCAGCAGAAAGTTATACTAGTAAGAGACTATATAAGGGTCTGTTAGCCTGATGCAATTTTAAATTAAAAGCTGCTGTAAACCTTTTTAAATAAGCTATTAATCTTCATTCACTATTTCTTAATAGTATTTTCTTCTCACTCTTAAAACTTGGAGGTGTTCTGTTTGCATTGCAGGCTTTCCTGGCTTTACTAATGCCCCCCTGTAAATAATATAAGATGTTCTTAATGTTTAGGTAAATCCTTTTTTTTCTTCTAGGAAAATGCAAAGTATAAAAGTATGTTCTGCTACTCTTCTAACATGATTTGCTCAGCCATTCCACTTCTCAACATCCTGGGGCAAGCTGAAAATATCTCTTCTCTCCCTAAGGTGGACAACTATCATTTCTAGCTCTTTCTTCACTTTGCACTATTTTCCTGGGCCCTAAATGATTCTGCTAGAGTTGCATTATTCTCAGGGCAACAGGAGAAAGCTGCTGAAAGGCAGCTGCTGTCACTCTCTGGATCCTCTAATCTCATAATTTCTTCATGGCCTTCTGCACACCGGGGGTCACTGAACAGCCTTCCACACCTGCAGGTGATTTTTTTGCAACTCTTCCCCAGAGTCCTCAACACTGAAGTTGGGCCATTTCCTGGCTTCCTGCTGCTAAAAGCCAAACAAAGGGAAGTGCGGGAACATCATTTATAAAAGCCTCTTTAGAGAGTGTCAGGATGGGAGGGAGTGTCTACAACACATTTATCTCTGGAGGAAAACAATCTCTCAAAGCACATACCTTCGCCTCCTACATGAATAAGTTTCTAGGTAAACATGGTTTAACCATAACCTTTAGCCACCACAGCTCCAGGCACTCTCATTTCCCATTCTTCAGTTGTGAGCATTGATTTCTGCTCTGTGGCCAGTACTTCTTTCCCAGGGGAGAAGGGAGGGCTGGGCTCAGTCATTTGAATCAATGGGGAAGGAGCAGTGGAAAATGAGAGCCTGGAATTGCTATCTGTACTACTGCCCTCCAGCCACACCTCATTCCTGATTGATTTCTCCACCACATTTCTCTTAATTCCTGCTTTGACTCCCCCACTCCCCTGCTGTCATGAGGAATAGAGAGGTGGCAGAGACTAAAGAATTATGTTGATCTATATGACCAGTAACTATCTTTCACTTTTAATCAAAATAGTAACCCATCCAACATCCAGGGTTGAAAAGACTTGCAGTTACCACAAACATCTTTATGATAGGTTTAAAGTAATTTCAGATGTGTTCTTTGATTCCTATAGGATACTGCTCCCAATTAATATACTGGAATGTCATCATCACCTCAGATTTGAAAAGTGTCCCATATATTAAGTGGATCTTTGCATCATAACCCTAATCCAATCATTCTGTCATTGGTGTTACACATGGAGCCATATCCTGGGTGAATTTCTCTAGCACTTGGGAGTGATTTTTTTTTCTTTCACTACCAGCTTTTAAACATCTTGCCTCACTGCCAACAATAAAAAAGAAGGCAAAATGTTCCAGGTTATTTTCAAAGTAAAAACCACTTTTTCAAAATTGTGATGGGTGAGACAATGGCACAAATACGTGTTAATTTTTAAAATCTCACCCCATATCTCAATAAAGGAACCAAAAACATTTAAAAAGTAATACACATGTACATTGTCACAAACACAATAATTAGCCTTACCTTACATAGAAAATTCTAAAAATATCTCTCAGTAGTGCAATACACAGATCTTGTAACATAGAAACCCACACATAAAAAATATGCGCTCATGTTGACCAATGTCACCCCAATCAATTTAATAAAATAAAAATATCTGTCAGTGTATACATAAACTCAAAAAAAATAGGATGCTAACAACAAATTGTAAAGCTCAAAATCAGAGTGCATTATAGTGGATTTAGTTATGGGAATAAAATATTCGTTGGTCTGAAATGTCCTCATCAATCCACCAACTACCTGTAAAAATCCTTCCCTTTTCAACTGTGCTTAAACAGCATCAGCTCAGTAAAATCAAGTCTGTCTTCCACTACTGTCCAGCCAGCAATTATATCACTCTTACCTATGTTTTTTCATGTCTATTTTAGGAAGTACATATCACTTTGCTATGTAAATATCCATTCCCTCAACTAAGTTTTAAAGTTTTTATAATAAGTGGCATATAGTAGATATTTCATAATTGATGAATTCCTAGATGCAATAGAGCAAAGGTTATAGCCTTACTCAAAATAGAAAAAGTCTACTTCATTGCTCAACCTATGTTAGAAGGCTGAGCAGTTAGAGGCAGAAAATTAATAAAGTGTGTGGCTGCCTTCCATAGCTGCTACTTAACATGCACTAATGGGTTTCACCTGGAAAAGAACCCAGTATTGATGGCAGGGCCTGCCTACATAATTTATAGAGCCCCGTTCAAGATGAATATGTGGGGCCCCTTGGTCAAACAGCATGAAAAAAGTACCTTTAAAAGAACTAAAATATAAAGCTTTTTGTTTTGTTTTACAACCTCTTTCTCTATTCATCATGTGTTTTGTATTTGTTATTTATGATAATTCTAAGTAAAGAAAATTCTTAAAATTTAATTAGAATTGTACCATTTATCTTTATACTGTGCACTGCTCAATATAAACGAGTTTTAAAAGCAAATACAAGAACATTTAACTTGTATACAAAATCATTGAAATTACAGAATTTGTATTTTGTAGCTCATACATGCATAGGAATTTCATTCTTACCAAAACAGTGGAAACAATGAACAAAATGAACTCAGCTGTCTACATGTCACCTTTTCATATGTACAGAGTCTACCAACATGCTCTATCTTGAGCTTATTGATGAATAATGAAGAACTAAAAAGAAAAAAATATAAGTTGACCTACCTTTTCTTTTTCCTCCTAAGTCATCATTTTCACCATGCAAAGAAGTAGTATAAGCAAGAAAGCATATGAGGTTTCTTGGTGGTTCCTGTTTATTAGAATGCCATTCCCTTTGTGCTAGTTGTGCTAGCTACATTTGAAGCAAGTACTAGTTCAAATAGAAAGCATGGCCTCTCGAGCTCTTGAGACATGGACCCATTTATTCAGTCTTACTTTGTACTCACTGAACTCGCATTCACTGAGGGGCCATGGATTTCTACCCTCATGGTGCATTGTCTAGTTTATACATGAATGGAGTGTCAAAGGAATGGCAGACACACACACTGCACAGAGCACAAGTGGGTCAATGATCTATTGGGTTTCACTTATCAAACACAAGTTCAAAGATTAAATTACCAATAATTTCAAGATGGTAACAGCAGAGCATTAAACCAAAAATGGGCCATTCTGAGCCACAAACCTGTAGACCTGATTAATTGGTTCATGTTCTACACAACATGAGCTCTTGATTTCTAGGTGGAATTCTTTGAACCATCCCATTAGCAACTGACAGGACCAGGCTGATTTCCCTCTTTTCCATTAAAACAGACTTTCAACCTATCTCCCCATATTTCCTTTCAGGTGAAAGTGTCATCATCCGCTCACACTGGACTTCTAGCAAACTGCCACAAATAAGCACCGGAAGTGTCTGAGCTCTGCCATAGTATTCCGACTTCCAAAATTCTCTCTGCCTTCAACAGCCTGACTTGCTAATAAGCAGAACATTCCACAGCCGTAAGCAGTGAGGAGTGCATGCTACATAGAGCCCGTGCTGTGTTTCTGCCTCCCGAAACCCTGCTGAACTCTCATATGAGCAGGAGATTGCAAGCCCCATGTTGTTAAGCACAGTTATGGAGGAAATCTGGAGGTGGAACCTTGACAATCACCGATAACCAGGCTTGCTCAGCTGATAAAGAATTACTACTACTGCCTAAGAAAGATTACTGTTAGCATTTTGGAAAAGGCAGCAGTGGCCTTTCTTCTCAAGAGCCAAAGACCCAAAGTGTCTGACAGCTTTGCTATTGGATTTTTTTTCCTTCTTTCTTTCCACACCTGGGATGTAAGAGCCAATAAAGCACTTATAAGCCAAAGGAGCTATCCTCATCTCCACGGAGCTTTTCATGTTGCGTTCTACCTCTTAGCAATTAATTAGATTATGACTGATTAGTATTTACTTTTCCTGTCACTTAATTCTACCAATAGGAGCTTACACCATCCTCCCAAAGAGTGTTTCTGTTTATTAATATTCTCTTCACTTTTAATGAATGATAGATTTCAATAAAACATGATGAATAAGAGGTAACACCAGTGTTAATGTCATTGAAAAATAAGAAAGGCAAAATAACTAAAAGATTATTTTTTGTTTCCTGCACAAATTACAGATCTCCCCTCAGGAGCAGGGGGAGGTGGAGAAGCCCTTGCAGTGGTTCTCAACCTTCTGGCCCTTTAAATACAGTTCCTCATGTTGTGACCCAACCATAAAATTATTTTCGTTGCTACTTCATAACTGTAATGTTGCTACTGTTATGAATCGTAATGTAAATATCTGATATGAAGGATGGTCTTAGGTGACCCCTGTGAAAGGGTCGTTCGACCGCCAAAGGGGTCGCGACCCACAGGTTGAGAACCGCTGCCTGAGGGGCAATTGGGGCTGGCAGCCACCACTCGCACCTGCTGATGGTGCTGAGCGATCAGAGCTGGCACCAGGTGCTGGCAGCGGGTGCAAGCGTGGACTCTGGCACCAGCAGTGGGTGTGAGCAGGGCCGGCACTGGCAGCAGGTGCAAGCGCTGGGTGGGACCATGGCGTGTGGGAGCCAAGAATTTTCAGTAACCACCAGAGGCTCGCCCCAATGACAGCGACTGGCTCCTGGCCTTGGTCTGGTACCCCCGCTCACCTGCTCCACCATCCTGCCACAGCCAACACTCGCCATGTTCTGCACACACACCCTGGTGGTCAGCGCACATCATAGCAACCAGTTGTTCAGTTGTTCCACCATTTGGTCTATTTGCATATTAGCCTTTTATTATATAGGATTATAAGAGTTCTCTATTCTGAAAATAAGCTTTTATCAGATATGTTTTTCAAACATTTTCTCACACCAGTGCCCTGACATTTTATTTTTGTAAGAGTCTTTTGAAAAGGAGAAGTTTCTCCCATGCATGCACAGATCAATACTCAGCCAAAGACTCAAGGGAGTCCTTTTGCAGAGCCTCTCTGCATCTACTTCCTGGCCCCCAAATTCACCACCTTATCTTCTACAAACTCCACACTCTGACTCTTCAACTCAGCAAAGCTGTTGGATTCTGTTGGGGTTCTGTTTTCCAGCACTATGAACTGAAAAACTCTCTTTAATTACTAAACTGAAACAATCACAGGGCTCACCTCATTTTTTTTTCTTTTCCTCCAGTATCTGATATGTTGCTTGTTTTGCAAAATGTAAGAACTGTTTATTTATATATTTTTTCCTGTTTTCTAGTTATTTAAGTTAGGATGGTAAATACTATCCCTGGAATTCTTTTAGGCCAGAAGCAGAAGTCTCCATGTGTCTATTTTTAATATAGGGAAAATTGTAACAGCAACGATAGACCATACCTAATGGGAAAACCATATGTCTTCACTTCGGTATCCTATATAATAAAAGAGAAACATGTAAATTGACTATCCTCCGCTACGTTCACCAACCAATCAGGAGTGAGTATGCAAATTAACCCAACAAAGCTGGCGGGTTAATTTGCATACATAGGCACCAGGCAGAGGGCAGAGCGGGAGAGCCAGCAGAGAGTGGAGCGGCTTAGGGAACTTGGCTCCCCAAGCTGCCAGATGAAGAGCAGAGAGGGAGAGCTGGCAGCCTGGAGGACTTGGCAGAGTGGGAGGCTGTGTGACGGACACAGAGCAGGAAGGGAAAAACCAAGAGCGCATGGAGCACCAGGAATTCTGGGAATAGTAGTTCTGGTGGAAGCCCCAGGACCTGAAGTGGAAGCCCAGAGCGTGGGGAGCACCAGGAATGCGGGGAATTGTAGTTCTGGTGGCAGACGGATCTCCTAGACCAGTGGTTCTCAACCTTCCTAATGCCACAACCCTTTAATACAGTTTCTCATGTTGTGGTGACCCCAATCATAAAATTATTTTCGTTGCTACTTCATAACTGTAATTTTGCTACTGTTATGAATCGTAATGTAAATATCTGATATGCAGGATGTATTAAGGCAACCCCTGTGAAAGGGTCGTTCAACCCTCAAAGGGGTCGCAACCCACAGGTTGAGAACCGCTGTCCTAGACACTAGAGCAAAGTGAGCCTGGAGCAAGTTACTGTTGTAGTGGGGGATGGAGGGAAAGCAAAGGTGAGAGACATAAGTAAAATCAGAGTGTGTAGGAAAAATTAAAGGGAAGATATCCTAAAACTTCCAGGAAATCTCCACCAATGAAGCAAAGGAAAAAAAAATGCCTCTATTATTCTGTGAGCAACAAACCCAACTGGGTTGGGGGTCTCAGACAATTCGCTCATATGATTGCAAATACACACAGAAACTCCCGGATTGGAGAGGGCTCCCCTGAGGGCTCCCAGATTGGAAAGGGTGCAGGTTGGGCTGAGGGACCCACCCCCAGTGCACGAATCTTTGTGCACCGGGCCCCTAGTATTTAATAAAAACTCAAGAGTATTAGCTCAAGATTATGTTCATACTGTTGAGTTTATAATTTGATAAAATACACAGGATTGACATATTTCAAGCCAAAGTTGCCTAAAAGACATTGAAAGAAGGAAGAATTAAAATGTTCTCTAATTACTCCTTTGCTTCTTTTGGCTGAGATTATTAAGCCAAGCTAGTTGTGGAAATTTAGTTAAAATCAACATGTTATCCAAGGTGTCATCTCTTTTATTTTTTTTTTATTTTTAAAAAAGCATTCACTAAGTATCACCTATGTGCAAAGCAGTATGTTAGCTACTGAAAGAACACAGGGGTTAAATTATACATAATCTCAACCAGAAGGAATTTATGGCATAACATCACTTTAACATAAAGCAAAATAAAATAAGCCCCATGACAAAAAAGGAGGAAATTTATGAGTATAAAGAGAAAGCAATTATTTCTCTGAACTGGAGAGTGAGTAATCCTTTTTTAATCCTCACCAAAGTTTATTTTTTATTGATTTTTAGAGAGCGAGAAACATTGATGTGAGAGAGAAACATTGATTGGTTGCCTCGCATATGTGCCCCAACGGGGGTTTGAACACACAACCTAAGCATGTGCCCAGACCAGGAATTGAAACCACAATCCTTTGGTGCACAAGACTATGCTCCAACCAACTGAGCTACCCGGCCAGGGCTAGCTAACTTTTAATGAGTGTTTTCTTGCCTAGGCATTTGAAGTGCCTCATATGTATTAGCACATTCAATCCTCAAATATATTCTATGAGATAGATTCTATTAATTTCTCCATTTTACTCACAATGAAATTGAGACCCAGAGAGGGTAACTTGCCCCAAATTACAAATAAATGGCAAGTTCAGAATTTGAACTCAGACATTCAGATTCCATTGCCTATGTTCTTAAACAATTATAGTAGGAAAGATTCCATAAACATTACCATTGAGACTTGAAAGATGAGCTTGTTTTGTGTATGCGGGAAAGGAAGGGGAAATATTTCAGGCGTAGAGAACAGCATGAGGAGAAAAAAAATGTTGACGTAGTAAATGTGTATAACAGCATGACTAAAGTTCAAGGAATAGGCATATTATGGGAGTAATGGGAAGACATCATAGTGACCTCAAATACCACACAATGAGAATTAATTTTCTTGGTAGTTTATAATTATGCATTTACCTAGGTATTCATTTCTATGCTAAAACTCATGACTTTATAAACTTCAAAAATCTCTTAACACAGCCTGATACTCAAACAGACAAACAAAGCAATGAAAAATGTATTATTACTGCTTGCTCAGGATGGGCTACAGTGAAAAACTAAGAATCTTGACATTTTTCCAGCTTTGGACAATAACATTATGTGTACAAAGAATATAGGGATAATAAAGTTATCAATCCACTTTAGAGAAATGATGTGTAAGAAACAGAAGGATTATATAGACAAAAGAAGCTCTTGCTGAAACAGTTGAAAAATAAATTAGAAATAATTATATTGGGAATTGGGATAGTGCTTTTTACTTTTTAACTTACCTTCCAGTTAGAGAAGTTACCTTGTTTTTGCATACTGTGATAAAGCAAGAAGTACATACAAACAATTCTAACATTTCAATTAGAAAAAAGAATTTTTATTTCAGAGTGACTTTATTTTCCCACCCTTAAGACCACTCTGTGATAATGACAATTAATTGCATTTGAATAGGCTTCACAAATTAGATTTACCAGTACTTATTTCCTATGTAATTCTTAGAAAGAATCTGTAAATCCCTATTTTGTAGATAAAAAGAGAGCTGAAGTGAGTTACTTGACTTTTCTTAAATGGCAAATAACAAGGATGGAGCCCAGATATAGAAATTTTTATTCCATATTCTGCTTTTTCCATATCATATCATAATCTTTCTTTATACCATCCCCAACAAGAGTAATTCAGAAACTTCTGAAATAAAATTTTTCAGATAACAAAACCTGGTCAAGGCAAAGAATAGAGAGTTTTGCTTTCTGCCAGTTGCTATGCAACAAGCAGACAGTCAAGCAGGTAGTCGTATTGAGGCCTGAAATTTGATAGAGAATGTTTTTCAGGTTGGACATGACACGAACATCACAAAAGCAATTGATATAGTCATTGGGACAGTGAGGGTGCTAATGGATAAGGTTTTCCTGACCACACTAGATGAAATGATGTGAAAAGTCAATATAGTCCCAAATAACTTTTACACATAGTGAAAGATATATTACTGGCTTGGCTATAATTGAATTCTGCCATTCAAGTAACATATTACTTAATTATATACTTATTTATCAATTTGTTCAGGAAATATTATGAAATATCTATTATGGGCAATTACTAAGATAGACACTGGTTTTTTAAAAAGATCCAGAAAAGCCGAAACCGGTTTGGCTCAGTGGATAGAGCGTCGGCCTGCGGACTGAAAGGTCCCGGGTTCGATTCCGGTCAAGGGCATGTACGTTGATTGCGGGCACATCCCCAGTAGGAGATGTGCAGGAGGCAGCTGGTCGATGTTTCTCTCTCATCGATGTTTCTAACTCTCTATCCCTCTCCCTTTCTCTCTGTAAAAAATCAATAAAATATATTTTTAAAAAAATAAAATAAAAAAAATAAAAAAATAAAAAGATCCAGAAAAAATCCTTTTTCATAAGAAAGTTATGAACTATCGAAAGAGTTAAGATATGTACACAAAGAATTGCCATGCCAAATGACATGTCATTCATGTGATAGGAATGGCCCAAAATATATACAAAGGTAAGGCTAATTTCTCCTGGCCAGCATAATTAGGGTAGGCATAATGAAAGTGGCAGCCTGCTACTGTGCCATGAGATATGAATATAATTATAACACAGAAATGGCAGGAGTGAGTGGGTAGGTGAAGGAGTCTGTGCTTGAACAAAGATAAAATATAAAATGTGGTCTAGGGAGAATATGGTGCCCCCTCAGCTGTTGTCACTATTAAATGAAAGACTATATAATGTTAGCTAGCACCATATCAGGTTGTCAGTATGTAACAGAATTTTATTAACTAAAATTTACATATTAGGTTGAATACATGAAGTTATTGATATTCAATCATTTTTGACTTATGAAAAAAGCAATTACATATGGCTGAACATGTTACATACATACACACATATATAAAATTCAATATACATGTATTATATAAATACTACATAGTCACTCTCTTAAAAGATTATTCAGTGAGCCCTAGCCTGTTTTGCTCAGTGGATAGAGCATCGGCGTGCAGACTGAAGGGTCCCAGGTTCGATTCTGGTCAAGGGCACATGCCCAGGTTGTGGGCTTGATCCCCAGTAGGGGGCATGCAGGAGGCAGAGAGAACCAATGATGATTCACTCTCATCATTGATGTTTCTATCTCTCTCTCCCTCCCCCTTCCTCTTTGAAATCAATAAAAATATTTTTAAAAGAGTATTCATTGAAGAGACAATAACTTAGACACATTCTCCAATTGCTAGTTAAAGGCTAAATAATCAATACAAGACATGACTCTATGAGAAATTATAATATAGAGAGAGAAGTGTTGGCTAGAATAATTAGGGGTGACTTAATGGAGGAAGGAGATCTGATATTGACCTTGAAAGATGGGTAGTATTGAGTGGCTGAAGAAATAATAGAATATTCTAAAAGTTATAATTCATTGAACTATCTCTTACAGAGATAGATGAATGACATGGTAAACATTTAGAATTAGAATGTTAGTGCCAGATGAAACCTGTAAAATATTTCCTTCAACCATTTGATATTATTGATAAAGAGGCTGATAGAAGATAAATGACTAGCCCAACATCATAAAATTGGCCAGCTGCAAAGCTATTAGAAGAAAAAAAAAGTGATAGGTACCATAGTTATTCTCCAGAAGGAAATGGAGATTATTTTAGAGTCATGAATAAAATACTCATTAAGAATATTTTTTAACTTTAAAGAATAATATTAAAGAAAACACTGCCTACAAAGTCAACATTTTGAAGAATACAGGCTGTGATGACTGAGAATAAATAAGACATGTTATGGAAGTGAAGGATGCAGAGGGAAATGGCAAGCATTTGAACAAAAATTAATATATGCCCAGGGGCTATGCAAACCATCGAATGATAAACACAGTGTAGGCTTTACAGAGACCATGTAAATGAAGGAGCAGAGCTGAGAGTAATCAAGGGTGAGCAAGAGGCATATGCAAGATATAAAACATTCGGGACAGAAGAGGCTGGAAAAGATTACAGAATAAATTTACAGAGTGCACAAAAGCTCAGGAAATTCAATGGTAGAAAACGATGGGGAGATTGCACAAGAGGATTGATAATAAGATGTATTTCAAGTACATGAAAAAATGATGTCTGTAAAGAAGGCAAGAGTCTCTCACAGATGACAAAGGTAATTTATTGAGGAAAGGTAGAATTTCTGAACACAATAATTAAATGACTCAGTTTTCCTAAGCATTAGTGATGACGGGGGTGGACATATATCTCTAGGAGGAAAAACAGAGAAATCAGGCTGATACTAGGATAGCTGGAAAGGAAATGGATTGAGAACTTTAGTGATTATTTAAGGTTGAATGAAACATGATTGCTGTAAGAAAATCTAACAAGCTTCGTGATGTTGAGTAGGTTGTTGAAATTCTCAGGACTTCAGTTTTCTTAGCTGTAAATTGAAGGGGTTAGACAAAATAAACTTTAAGGGAATTTTATTCAAAGTGTGGCTTATGGACCAGGTCTGTGTACTGTTTGTTACCAGTCTGTGACAAAATAAGTAAAGACTTTGAGAATGTTTAGGTACTTTTATAGAAATTTGACATTGCTATAACATTGAAGCATATGCTTTTATATTTTACAAAGTATTGGTCTGTAATGTACTTGAAATAAAAAAGAAGTCCTTCACTGTGAATCTCTTGAGAATCATTGTTATAAGGTATTTTGCTGTTGGGGTCCAGCCCCAGCAGGTCCAGGGGTTCCCAAAGGTGTGGACGGAGTCGGCGAAGAAGGAATGACACGGAGAAAGCATTCAGTTGATCAGCATAGCCAGGTTCTCTCTCTATTCTCCTGTTACATCTGTATTTATACCATTTGATCCTATAAGCATGCCTCTATGGTCACATCATGGTATGTTTTGGGTAACCTTCTACAGTTCGTTTCATTTCCATAGTTTCTTATCTGACCTTTGCCAAAAATCCTGTCTCTATCTAGTTCTGTTGATTTTAATCTTGTCTAGGTTAATCTTTGTGTTCTATTATAAGGGCTATTCCAAGGTCACTATTCTACTGCTCTACTGATAAGCTACAAGGAAGTGACTGAAGGAGATTATCCTACCCAGTAAAGGTTATGTCCTCCCAGCCCCGCTGCTTGCTTTCCCTGGGACTGCCCTGTGTCGGTGGGTCTCCAGGGGTATAGGCTTTGGTGCTTTCCCTGGTGGGCAGACCCCTGGGGATGTGGGCCCAACAAGTCCAAAATTTATTGCCAACAGTCTTAGTCCAAGTTCTTCATAAGTAGTACATGGTATTTCTGTAACACTAGGGGATTTTACTGATTTATTCTCTTCCTTAGTCCTGTTAATCCCTAACTCCAGGGAAAAATCCCCACCTGGGGAAACAACCTTTCTCAGGGAGGTGGTTCTGGTTAAAACACATAGCGCTAAAAAAGGGGGAGCAAACATATTAAGAACAGTATGCCATATACGCCAGGTACCTTGAAACATATGCTGTGCAGATGTTTCTTCCCTGCAGTGACTGTGTCAAGCAACAAGGATGGACTGGCCTCCGGCATTTTGCAACTTTAAAAGTTATACTTACATATTTTCAATGATTCAAACTTCTCTGGGCTAATGAATAGATCTAATTCATCCTTGTGTTAGCTTTCTAAGGCTGCCATAACAAAATACCACAAACTGAGTGGCTTAAACACAGAAATTTATTTTCTCACTGCAAGAGACCCATGGGAAACCTACCCAACCCTCACCTGGCAGCAATACCTTTACTGCATGTAAGCATTAATCCACCCTAGGGTTTTAATGGATAATTCCTCATGACTGCATTCTCTTGTGTCTTTTAATAATTTTTTCATTTTTTTAATTTTTATGATGCTTATATTTATGGCATCAACCATTTTGTGGCCATAACAAAGCATACAACATGTTGCTCTACAAAGAAAGATATAAGTAGGATCAATAATAATTGCTATGAGAATTACCTCCCACACTGTCTTAAAATACTTAACCTGTTATCACACTAAATGAAATTTCATCAATTAGTGATGAATAGCTGCTAAGGGACTTTTTATAAAGTGGATATGAATTTGGAGACCTGTGCACTTTCAGACATTTATGTGAAATCACTTAATTCAGACAAATATTCTCATAAGACCCAGCTGGACCATGAGTTGTGTAAGTCCAGTTTCCTAGAAACAGGTGTGAGATCCAGGCACATGTGATTGAGCGAGGGAATGATTCTCAGCAAAGCCCTACAAAGGAGTGAGGAAACAGAATAAGCAAAAAAGATGTGGTTTCAAGTAAAGTCATGGCCAGATCTAGCATTGTCCCACCTTAAGGCAAGGAGGCGAGGTTCTGTACCCTGTATCAGTCATCTGTATCAGTCATTCATCAGCATCAGGTACAGAGGCTTAAACCCCAGAGTCTCCAGGCTAGGAACAGGAAGTTCCCCAGAGAAGGTTGGTGGTGTTAACCATTAGTCTCAATACTCAAACCAGCAGGAAGTATAAGTACACTGGTTGAAAATGGGATCTGGACCGTGTGCCCAGAGCATCTACTGCCAGAGCTTTGATGAAGAAAAGGGAGGAACAAAATAGGGGTAGTTATGGATGTGATCACAGAAGGCAGGAGGCAGAGATTAAACTAAGCTTTCTTCTCCTTATTAAGAGATCACTTAAGAGTAAGGCATAAAGGGGCCAGGAAAGAGGGGGGAGGGTATTTTTTTAAAGTTTATAAAGTTCTATAAAGAGGTCATTACTCATTTCTTAGTAAATTTAAAAATGTAAATATAGAAATTCATTCTGTCACTGACTGGAATAGATTTTTTCTTTTAGAATTAAAACCTGTAAACACTAAAGATTGAAGTATTATACACCTTCTGCCATCTCTTTTGCAAGCATCACCTTGAAAAACCACCTAGGTGGCATGTTGCTTTTCCCCAGGACTCTACCAGAGAGAAGAGAGCAAGCTTGCGATTTACTGTCTTCACACTTGTGGATGCCCAGTGACCCTCCCTGATTAATGTGACATCATAAAGCATTACCTGGAAAGAACACCTCAGCCCACTAAAACCTCCTGAGAAATATTTTTTCCAGAAATGTACTCACTCCTTTCAGACTCTGTGCTTTTCAGAATTATGTCAACTTATACAGCTTCTTGACATTAATTACCACCGTGCCATCCCATAAGTTTAGCTTTCTGAAAGGCAGCCTGAAGTTGTCAGGGAGGGTCACATATTTTAATACCCACTTACATTGACACCAAAGTAATTCAAAAGATACTCACTTTCCGTTCCTCATTCCTTTTCAAACATTAGGAAGCCAGTGACCCACCATCCAATCCATAAATCTTGATTAATTCCTTCCACTTAGCATGTCCCAATTTCTGCCAAGGTATGTGGTCTGCAGATTGACAGCCTCATTAAGGGCTTATTCAAGGGCTTGATGATATAGCTTGGAAGTTTCTTGAGCCCTCAGAGCCTGAGGAGTAGAATCTCTTCCCTCCCCTCCTCATTGCAGCACAATAGTCTAATACCCAGAGGCAAAGAGATTTCATATTTAAGAACAGTCAGTTCTTAGCCTCTCCACACAAGTTCTAGATGCAGCAGTTTTTGCCATTAAATATCCTTTGGTGGCACCTGGTGTCTGCCCAGTGTTGCCTTTCTACCAGGTCTTCTAAGGACTGAGTAGAAGAGGGACTCCAAAGAAGGAACTTGTGCATAGAATCTTTATCTGAAAACATTTCCCTAGGGTGTGCCTATTAGTCAAAGCCAAAGATCAAAGACAGGATTAATGTAACTCAACTGGTTATGAATTTCCAAATAAGACTGAATGAGGGCCTCTAAGGCAAGCACTATATTCCTATTTACAACACATATCTTGTATCCCACTGACAACCTCCTCTTCAGTAGGCACTAGAAAATGACAGCAATGTTAAGGAAATAATGTCCTTAAATGCCACATTTGACCCGTTTGACACTGTAAACATTTAAAGTATTTTCATCTAAAAACTGTTTTTTCAAGTGCACATGGGACATTTTCCAAACTAGATCACATACGAGGCCACAAAACAAGCCTCAATAAATTCAAGAAAATCGAAATTATATCAAACATATTTTCAAACACAGTACAAATACAAGGAGATTAAACATATTTCTAAATAACCAATGAATCAAATAGGAAATCAAAGATTACCTGGAGACAAATGAAAATGAAAACACAACCTTACAAAATTTACAGGATTCAGCAAAAGCAGTTATAAGAGGAAAGTTTATAGCTCTACGCAGGCCTACCTCAAGAAGGAAAAAACAAAACAAACAATCTAAATTTATACCTAAAAGAACTAGAAAAAGAGGACAAAACAAAAGTCAAATAACTATAAGGAAGGAAATCATAAAGATCAGAGAGGAAATAAAATAGAAAAACAATAGGAAAGATCAATGAAACTAAGAGCTGGTTGTTTGAAAGGATAAAATTGACAAGCCCTGCCTAGACCGTGGTCGGCAAACTGCGGCTCTCGAGCCACATGCGGCTCTTTGGCCCCTTGAGTGTGGCTCTTCCTAAGCCTTAGGAGTACCCTAATTAAGTTAATAACAATGTAGTTACCTATATAGTTTAAGTTTAAAAAATTTGGCTCTCAAAAGAAATTTCAATCGTTGTACTGTTGATATTTGGCTCTGTTGACTAATGAGTTTGCCGACCACTGTCCTAGCACATCAAGAAATGGGAGAGAGGAGAGAAGAGAGAGGAGAGAGGAGAGAGGAGAGAGGAGAGAGGAGAGAGGAGAGAGGAGAGAGAGAGAGAGAGAGAGAGAGAGAGAGAGAGAGAGAACAAGTAAAATAATAAAGAGGAGAGATTGCAAATGACACCACAGAAATACAAATGATCATTTAAGAATACTGTGAACAATTATATGCCAACAAACTGGACAATCTAGAAGAAATGGCTAAATTTCTAGAAACATACAACTCTTTCAAACTAAACTAGGAAGAAACAAAGAATCTGAACAGGACAATTACTAGCAATGAAACTGAAGCAGTAATCAAAAAACTCCCAACAACCAAAAGCCCAGGACCAAATGGCACACAGCCAAATTATATTCCCAGCCTCCTCTGCAGTTAGTTTTGGACACGTGACTGAGCCCTGGCCAATAGAATGTGAGAGGAAACAGTATTTTATACTTTGGGGCTTGGCAATAAAAACCTCCTCCACTAACTCTCTTTGCTCATAGGTCAGCTAGGTGTAAACACCCAGGGCAATGGTGAGAGCCACGTGTAGAAGATGTCAGAGCCTCCTTAGGCTTACATTTCTGAAAGAATACATATAGTAGCTGCCCCATCCTTACCAAGTAAGCTTTACAAGCTCAAGAAATAAATTTCTTTTGTGTTAAGATTTCTCAGCTATTTCAGGCTTTATGTTACACACAACATCACGCTTTATCTGACCTAATACAAGTTAGTTTGAGTAGTTTTTCTGGGTTTTGTTTTTTAACCTGCCATTAAAGAATCTTAAAACACTTCCTACAGTATCTCTTGTAATTCATTTGTTGCCTGTTGAAAAGGCTGAAAATGTTAAGCCAAACATCTCATCATGCCAGGCTCTGGAGCCAGCAGCAGAGGGCTGAGGTAAGAGACTCAATCATCTCTAGGATGCTGACCAAGACTACCTCAGGAGACATCACACACCCAAACACATGGTCTTTGTTGACCGATAGGCTTTGAATGCTTTACCAGTTCTGAGAGCAATCAGTCACCTTCTCAGTCTCCATATGGCTGTGCAAACTAAAAGCAAAAGCCTTTCATGTAGAAACTTTGTGTTTCTATCGATGAAAGTATTGAAACATGTTTCCTTTCCAAATGATTCAGGCAGATTTCCGAGATGACTCAATAGCACCCTGTTGAATTACTGGTGTTATATCAAGGACGGGACTGATAAAAGAAAAATGGCTTTTACTAAAGAACTATGCCTTTAAATACTCTGGAAGACAAGCTTAAAAATTTCTATATGTACAATATACAAATTTTCTGTTCTCCCCATGTAACCAGTAATTCCTGTGTGAGAGTAAATTTAAGAGTCATAAGGACTATTAACAGAGGGCATATAAGGCAGATCTTGGCATTATTTTACAAATCTAATTGGGCTTTCTGGTCAATAAAATGTCTCTAGAAAAAGATGCGTTAAATGCAATGGAGCTCATTTCAAGCCTAAGTGCTTGCTTTAAATGGCATGTAGCTTTTGCAATATTTAAACTAATGGTACACTGCTATCTATAACATGTCCAAGATTGAAGGTATGAAAGCTTAAATTCAGGGGAAACAATGAAAACCTCTTATCTTGCAGTAATTTTATCAGTCTTTCAAGAACAGGAAAAGCCTCCAAAATGTGGGAAAATATTAGGACCTCACTTTGGGATCTGTTTTTCTGCAGCTATGCCAAGAACCTGGAGATTCTAAGCACATAAAATTGACCACCATCTTCCCAACTGAAGCCCCTCTCTCAAACTCTTCTGATGTTCTCCTTTACCCAAAACACATTATTTTGCTTTTGCCTTTAAAAAAAATCCCCACAACTTGATAAGCTAAATAAATATATGAAAGTTCACAAAATTACCTGGTAAATAGAATGTGGCCCTCCCCATCATTAGAAAAGTCCATGTCCTTTTCTTATATTTCAATCTTGTCATCCACAAAACTCAGTGAATTAGATGGAAGAAGCCCTCAGCAGGACCATATTTAATTTCTTTAGTGTTCTACTTTAATACTATACCTTAAAAGATATAGGAGAATATCATATGCATTTAATACAGCGTCATAGACAAAATATGAACATAGACAAAAATAAATGATACTACTGTAATCAGCTAGTTTTTAATAAGAGGAAAGGAGTAAAGGAGGAAGCTGACATTATAGGCATGTTATTTTGGCAGCTTCACCAGGAAGCTGCAACTTTGCTCATCATAGAGAATAACTGGTCTATGCCCTGTAAAACACTGTGGGAAGGGATCCAACAAGGGGAAGATAGCTGCATGCCCAGTAAAGTTGGGGTGACATAGGGAAGGCATTTGCTTGTCAGTCACACCTGGGAAGAAAGATCATTGGCCAGAATGGGCGTGACCACTGCAAGTGCACGAAAATTTGAGAATACATAATTTCCTAAACAAAGGAGTTCACTCTCTTGTGCTCTTATGCTCTTGGCTTGCCCTTGGATTTACCCATGTTTCCTTGAATTCACCCATGTTTCCTCCACAGCCATGTACCCCTTCACACCACATGCAATGGACTGATGAACTACAGTGGAGAACACAAACTATGCTAGTCTGATACTGGATTGACACTGCTCCCAGTGTGGGAAGGAAACTCTGGACACTGGTTCTGATTTTAGCTCTGCTAAAGCACCAGTTAACACTTCTTCTGTGACTGGACTGAGGAAAATGGGACTTTGAAAACTCAGAGATTTGATTCCACAGTTATATAAATCACTCCGTCACCCATGCCAGTCTCAGAAAATTCTTTTCCTCATGGGATAGCACAAGAATTCCATTCCTACTAGCAACTGGGGGAACAAGGCCCTCTACTCTCAATTAACACTAAGAATAAAATTTATAGCTGATTGCATAGCTCCATGCAAAAATTATTAATTAAGAATAATCAACCACAATCAATTAATACAAATAAGAACGCCAACTCTCTGCCAAAGTCCTGATTCATACTTGTAATTGTTCATAATAAATACATAAGATTTATGCTCATTGAGTTTCTTGGCTAACAAACAGACATAGAATTCAAATATATATATATATACTTGATTGCCAAAGAAAACAAAAACACTAACTTGAAAAGATATTTGCACCCCCACATTCACTGCATCATTATTTGCAATAGTCAAGAGATGGAAATAACCAAAGTGTCCACCTGCAGATGAATGGATACGAAAAATGCAGCAGATCTTTCTTTGATTTGTTTGATTGCAATGACATAACCATTTTTAAAGACTAAGAGACAGAGAAATGTGTGCCGTGCCAGCACAGCTGAGCGGGGGGCAGCGAAGGATTAAAGAAAAGACAGACAAAGAGAATATAGCTGGGGCTCAGTGGATCTCCTGTGCCTGGATGAGGCCACAGAGAAGGATCCAGTCAGCAAGCTGAGGTTTTATTTTATAGTCAGAGAAAAACAAGGTAGTGGTCAACATAGTTACAATGTTCTTGTGAGTTTCACTTGTTTTGGCAGCACTTGCTGCACCTCCCACAGCCCATTAGCTACCTAGGAAGGAACTATGGGGCGGCCATAAGGTCAAGCTTAATTATGCTAAGAGGGCTCTGCCCTCTAAACTGGGACTTGTTTGTGGCTCTGCCACAGGTCAATCTGAGGCTTAACTCTAGAGCTGCTCCCTACAGAAATGGACACAAATAGAGAAAAATTTTAGGCACAATGAAACAGAGAATTCAAATAGTATTTATCCTCTAAAATTCAATACCAAATATATCTACATTTAGCCTGTCGTACTTTGATCCGCTGTGGGATTCTTCTGTGGTCTAAGCACCCCTGAGCCTCATAGTCTGTGTTATTCCCACCATGATTGGGCAGATGAAAAGTCATCACATCATAGCTGATTAGTCCCATCAGTTCACTGATTTAAAAAAAAAAAAAGTGTTACATAGTTTTACTAGAGTATGAAAAGCCCCACTTGGGAATTTTTCCAAACTTCTCCTAAAATTGTTTTGTCTCCTGCATAAGGAAGAGACAATGAGCAATATTTGTCAAGTACCAGGCAATATGCTAACAGCTTCACATACCTCTGTTTCATTCATTACATTCATTCATCTCATTCATAATAATACTTTGAGATAGTTTCACTGTGTCCACTGACAAATGAAAAGTTTGAGACTCAGAGAGTTTAAGTCAAATATGCACAAAGCCACACTACAACTACGAAGACAAAATTCAGTCTGAGATTTATATGGTCTGAAAAATTAGGCCCATTTTCCATTCCATGATTTCTCTCTGAAGATGTTTGCTCAACTCTAGACCAAATGCTTTTAAACGACTTCACACACACAGTTAGCTATCCTACTACTAAAGCACTCTAAGCAATAATGTTTTTAACCTTTCTTGAAAAACATCTTAAAACCCTTAGTGACAGCACTGAGTGTTTTCACTGACCTTCCAGTACGTGGCCTGAAAGTACATAAAATAAAAACTGAATCCTGTCAGAGACTTGACTCCTTTTTCATCCCTGTAAGTGCCCAAGTCCTATGACTATGGAATCTCTTGTGTTCAAAATGTCCCCTTAGACCTACCTAGATCTCTAGCACATAAAAGTTTGCGCATAAACCAGCAAGCAAAGATGTGTGTTTTAAATAAAAATCTGCATCTTTATTCTAACCATGAAATTATTTTTTTCAATGGCTTTATAAGAAAGGCATCATTGGAGTGCAAATAATCGAAAAGAAAAAATTTTCTTCTCCCTAAAACTAAAGTGCAAAGAATATGGTGAGTCGGGCAGCGAATTGTTAGTGATCATCTCAACTGCAGAAAACTCACCCACATCAATCAGCTATCAGAGCCAGGACCCTCAGAGAGAACTGAGGTGAAATTACGTGAGAAGTTATGAGGCTCAAGACACTGATGCTCTTCTTGGGAGGGAAATCACCTTTCATCTTCACCTGACCCCATGAAAAGAAGGGGTGGAATAAAACCTGGGAGATGACAATCTGAGGAATTGAGGTAGGGTTTTGGTGCAGTGGGATTGAGAGCAAGATGTATTTTAAAAATGAAACATCTGCATAGATTCTGCCGAAGTTAAAATGAATGCCTCTTGCGCAGCGAGTGTTTCAGGAGCTCCTACATGCTCCTCATGGGGAAACGGTGCCTATATCTATGATCTAGCATCAGAGCAGCTAGAGATAGCACAGACTTCAGAACAAGCTACACCTTCAGACCAGACGCACAGGTGATTTTTGAACATAAGACCTCTGTTCTTATGCTGGCTGAAGACTCATGAATTTAACAGAACTAGTGCTGGGAACTGAGAACCAGAGAAAAAAGGAATGGGGAATGTGCAGCATTCAGTGACAACGTCTTGATATTCAGAGGAGAGTTTTTGATATTCTCAACTAAGGCACTGGGGTGGAAAATGAACATTGGCCTCTATTGCACACCATACACAAAAGTTAATTTAAGAAACTATGATGTTTTTAGAAGAAAATATAGAATATTTTGTGAAAAACGAATAATTTTCTCGAACATATTAGCAAAAATGAAAAACCATAAAAGCAGAAACCACAGATTCAAAATGATGTGTGTCCTCTCCAGTGCATTGTCTATTACAAGTTCTCCTCTTCTCCTTAAAGTCTTTTTTTTTTTTTGGACATATTCTCACACACACACACACACACACACACACACACACACACACACCTCTCTTCTCTCAATTCTCATTGCAGTTATTTGTTGGGGAGCACACGAGACTTGGTTGAAAAGTTTATAAGGAGGACATTCTGAGAAAAGGGAAGTGTGCTGAAGGCAGCCTGCCCAGTTTATCGGAATTCTGACTTAGGGAGTGCCGAAGGCAGCGCCCCTAATTATTCCTTGACCTTTTCAAACAAGTCTGTGCATGAGCAGACCCCCAATTTACTGGAATCCTTATGCTTAATCTTTGGGTGTCCTTGGTTAAAGGACACTGCAGACACATGTGCCCTCCCAAGATTACTTATCCTACTGATTGTATCTAAAAGATAAACTTACCTCAAACTGCTGCTACAATAAAGCCTAACGAGGCAGGCAATCGAGGCTGTCTGGTTCCTTTAGCCAGGCAGTCCCTAACCCTATAATCATTCATCTGTTGCTCAGGGTCTGCTGGTCAGCCCCAGCAGTTATTGTCTGAATTAATTTAATATTATCATACAATGTTATCATATTTATTATGCACAGTTATTTGCTGGCAGCCAGCAGTGATGTACTAGTAAATGTTTAGCAATCGGCCAGGCTACTGTGTCTCAGTGGTTGAGCATCAACCTATGAAACAGGAGGTAAAGGTTAGATTCCCTGTTAGGCACATGCCTGGTTGCCAGGTCTACCCCCAGTAGGGGGCGTGCAGGAGGCAGCCAATCACTGATTCTCTCTCATCATTGATGTTTCAATCTCTCTCTCCCTCTCCCTTCTTCTCTGAAATCAATAAAAATATATATTTTTTAAAAATGTTAGCAACCAGTTCCTTAGGGATACAAAGCCCTGACATGGAACATTTGCCAATTTCTGTGGTGTAAATACTCCAGCATGGCCTATTTCAAGCTACGGAAATGAAGTTACTAGATGCAAACTTGGGGAGAGATCCCAAGAACTGGAGTGTGTGTGAGCCAGCACATACTAGTTTTAGCACATCCCTGGTTGCCTGTCTCCCCACTGAGTCTGTAAACCATCCCTGGTGATATAACTGAATGTAACATAGTGCCTCAGATTCCTCACTTGGTAAAAGTGGGTAAATACACATAAAAGAATAACTTCCTTAGAGGAAAGTTGATTCTAAAGCTCTAGTTAATGTTTAAGAAATCAGAAGGGACATTTGCAGAGTATTTCTCTAACATCCACATCATCTTCTTCTAGAAATAGTCTCCTTTTTCTGTTTGGAATCCATCCCTCCCTCATTTTCAGTCTACAGTCCTCAGGTTAAGCTCCTCACTCACTTCAAAAGTAGACTAGGTGACCAAAACCAATCTGTGCATCATATTCTCAAGCCACAGTAATGGACTCACAGGACTGTCATGTAAGCCTGTGACAACAATAACAATCAGTAAGACTTTGCTGAAAATACTAAGACAAAATTAGGCATTTGTTTCCAGGGACTTGAGCCAAAGAGAATATAAGATCTGGAGCGGCTGGCATCTCCGTTTTGCCACCACTTGGAGTCTGTGAAGGATGCAAATCCAATACAGATAAAAACACTAAATAATGATGACAATGTTTGGGCCCTGAATTCAGAAATGCCAAAAGTAAAACTGCAGCCTGTAAGCCAGTAATTTTTATTTTCCTTAAACCAGTTTATATTGGGTGTTTGCTGACATACAGCAAACACATTTTCAAACTGATGTAGAAACATACACTGATGAATAAGCTCTCTGTATTAACACATTGGGAAATATTAGCAAAAATTTATAACATGATAATACTTTTTTATAAAGCATCATTTGGCAGTTTCTTATAAAATTAAATGTATATTTGTTATACGTCCCAGTTGTGATAGGCACAATAATGTCCCCTCCAAAGAGGTCCACATCCAGATCCCCAGAACCTGTGAGTATGTTATCTGATCTGGCAAAGGGGACTTTGGAAGGAACTTGAAGCTGTGATTAAAGTTAAGGATATTGAGAGGAGAAGGTTATCCTGGATTATCCAGGTGGTCCCAATCTACATATATAAAAGGCTAAGCGACAGGCTGACCAGCCAACGAGCCAGCTGGCCAGTAGGTATGATGCACACTGATCGCCAGGGGTAGACGCTCAATGCAGGAGCTGCTGAGTGACAGCAACTTTGCACAGTGCCCTCTCGCACTCCGGGACCCCTCGGGGGATGTCAGACTGCTGGTTTTGGCCCAATCCCCACAGGCCAGGCCAAAGGACCCCACCTGCCGGAGGAACCCCTGTTCACCCTGCAGACACTGTTTGAGCACCGGCACCACCCCAAGTGCAGCCAGCCAGGGAGGGACCGTGGGAGGTTGGATCCAGGGTGTGTTCAGCACGTCTTGCCCAGTCCCACCCCACTGGCCACCTTCTAATTAATTTCCTTTCAATGTGCACGAATCCGTGCACTAGGCCTCTAGTATAATTATAAGGAGGAGGTAGTTAGATGTCCAGAAACTGGTGATAGGAAGAGAAGGAAAATACTCCTAATTTACAAAAACCATCTGCAAAAGAGAGTATTGTAACTTTATTTATTATTCATCCATCAACTTATTCTCTAAAATATTAGCGGAAATATAAATTAATAATATAAAAACTGTAAGATTCATTTATTTATTTTTAAAGTTTGTTAAGCACCTCACATGTGCCATGCCAGGAGGAAAAAGAAATTTCGGCATTCAGAGTCTAAAATCTAGTGTGAGAAACTCACCATAGACAGAAAAATAAATACATAAATAAATCTCTAAAGCTCTGAAAAATATAAAGCAAGAAAAAAGAGAAAGAGGGTAACTACTGAATGGAGAACAGAATATGCCACTCAAAAATATGCCACTTTTGCATAAAGTTCATTTTGAGTTAAAGGAAATTGAGAATCAAGAGATGCAGAAGCCTCCCCGAGCTCCCTTTATCTGACTAACAGCAGAAACTTCTGAGAAATGAGAACTGCCATAAATCCCCTCTCCCGGGAAAGTTTTATGGCCATAAAGAAAATGGAAAGTTGGCACCAGCACAGAGATGGACCTGCATAAACAAACCTTATTAAAATGACTCTTATCTTCCATTAGTTTGCCCCATATATTTACTTTTCCAAAGTTTGCCACCCTTGGAGGCCTAAAACCCTTTTCCTTTGTCTTGTCACATCTTCACAATTTATTTCTTTGTTAAAAATAGTATATAAGCTCTCAAGCCTGGATGCTTCTTTGGGTCTTCATTTCTTTTCTAAGAATGCCTTCATGTCAAGTAAAAAATTAACATCAATAAAGTTTGCATAGGTTTTCTCCTGTGAATCTGTTTTTCCTCAATCTAATTTGCATGGTCCAGCTAGAGAACTGAGGAAAGTAAAGTAAAAATGTTTTTTCCCTCCCCTATCCTAGGGTAGGGAGAGACATGCTATTTTAGGTAAACTGGTCAAAGAATGCCTTTCTGAAGAAGCTTACAAAGTGAGAAAATGAACCTTGACTATGTTATGGCATTAACGGTGGTTATGCTTCTTATATGGTAGCCTGGGACTCACACAATGTTCCCAGAAGCCCAGGTAGAAGATTCTTAAGAATTAGCTTCAGAAAACACAAAATTTCACTTCCACCTCATTTTAGTGGACAAGTAGACATAAGGCCATCCCAGACTGATTAGTCTCCACCTCTCAATGACAGGAGTAGCAAGAATTTGTAGCCATCCTTAATCCTCCAGAGTTGTGCAAAAGTTTCTAAGTAGGTTGGTACATCTTTCCCTAAAGAAATGGTCTATGTTAGGGTTCAGCAAGCTATACCTAAACAAAATACAACCAGCTGTCCTAATCTACCCCACTGACTGTTTTTGTAAATAAAGTTATGTTGGAGCACAGAAATACCCAGTCATTTATATATTGTTTGCTATGACTGCTTTTATGCTTTAAGGCAGAGTTAAATAACTGCAACAGACGTCATGGCCTTAAACATTAAAATGTGTACTATGTGACCCTTTGCCAAAAAAGCTTGCTAACTCCTGGTCTACAGGAAAGCAATGGGGCCACTTCTCAATCATTCTGCATAGAGCTCTAGCAATTTTATTTTCAATCTTGGCCACAGGTCCCTAGAAAGATTTAATAATGCTTTGAGTAAATCGAAGTTACAGAAGATTTTCAAAATGAAAACTGATATCCAAGCAGAAAGCATGTGACTCAGAAAGGATAAATATGTTGAAGCCAATCACACCAAGCCTGAAGCTAATGAAAGCAGAACTAAATCAGAACTGGGAGAAAGTTCTCTTCACACCACCCAGAGAACCAGGCAGCCAACCCACTACAATCTCCTCAAATGTTTTGATTTGTTGCTTAAAATTGAGGAAAATATTTCAAACCTTAAAAAAAATACAATGCATTTCTTCTACAGAATGGACATTAAACCCATCAGAAAAGGTTGGGCTTTCACACTCCTAGCAACATTCCAAGAGAGGAAACTTAGGTACATTTTAAGGCATTTGCCAGCTCTGAAACAATGCAACCATTGGCTAAATTAAAACCTTAACTATTGGAAGTGTTTGACCTGCCTCTTCCCCCACCTGGTAAATAATCCTCACTCAGATTCAAGTTGTACCGCATATATTACACCACTCCCTAAAAGGGGAGGTGTCTATTGACTTTGGGGTTCAAGTTAAATGCAATAGGGTAAGACTCACGGTTTAATCAGCCAAATAAGCAGTCTCTGGACTATGTCTTAGGAAAGGAGAGTGAAGGAAACAGTACAAACCTAACTTCTAAAGCATGGATTTTATAACAGGCTTGTAGGAGGGAATAGGGCAGAAAGTAATAATATTCTCATAGAACAAGTATGCCATTTTTCCAGAAGAAATCATTATTGATATTGGGAGTATTCTCTTGTATCTGCTCACTATTTGTGATTAAATTAATGGGGAGGGGGAAGGGTGTCTAACTTCAGAATGTTGGACCACATTGGATGAATGTCATGAGTGACAATCACAAAGCATCTAGTCTCCCATTTGTAATGAGCTTCCTCCCACTGCATCCATTCTTACCAGCATCTTACAAAGATCAAGGACTAACCCAAAAACAACAACCTAATGAAAATTACTATTAAAAATACACATTGGGTATTGTTTTTAAAGTATGCAATAGATAAGAATAAAGATTATGTAATAAAGAAATATAAATGTAAAAGTAATTAACATGAACAAAAACAAGTAAAAAAGCCTTTAGAAACAATAAATATTTTAAAGTGTAAAATATAAATGTAAAACAAGGAAGAAAGCCTGTAAAAACAATATTTTAAAATGTAAAACATGAATATAAAAAGTGACTAACAAAAATTAAATATGTTTAATATAGCACAGATAATAAAATTAAAAGTTCAAAGTAAGGATTATATAAATTCATAAAAATAAGCCTAGATTTTAAAGTAAGAAATTAAGAACAAAAAGGTTTTAAATTATAAAGTGAGCTATTAATACAAGTGATAAAGGGTTAAACAGGGAAATTTTTTAAAAAGAGAAACTAATATGAGTTAATAGGATAAAGTATTAAGGTAAAAATAAAGTATTAGCGTAAAAATGAGAAGATAACAGGTACAATTTTCAGAAAATATAGAAAGATACTAGAGGCAGGAAACCTGAAAAGTTACCAAAGTCCTGAAATGTGCTTTAAAAAGCAGATGAAAGGCAATTAAAACAGCGTACAACAAACTGTTACCAATACTGAAACCCAGGACTATAATATAAAATTCTTTCTTGCAATAAAAATAAAAACCCTAAAAAGAACACCCACCTGGAAACACACAAGTTGAGGACTCCTCAATAGAATAGTAACATCAGCTTGCCCTGTGCAGAACTCCCCAGGGCCTGAGTGTATGGGAGGAAGACCAGATGAAATGTCCCTTCCTCCCACCTGTCACGTCTGCTGAAGCCTCAGCTCAGCCCTCAAAGGTTCTGCATAGCCAGCAGCTTGACTTGCTACTGCATAGGAATGCATAAAGGTAAGCAGTAGGCAATGAGGCCAGGAATATAGAATAAGAAAGACTACAAGCGGCTTTAAATGCCACTCTAGGTTGAGCAAATCTGGGTAGAGGAGGGGTGAGGAGAGTGGATGTCTGTGACTATTGTCACTTATGACTTTCTTCAAACAGGTTCCGACTCTTTCAACAAGTCTTCCAACCTCCAAGTAATTTTGATATTTACCCAAGTTTAGTACATAATGATTTATGATCTTGAGACAACTGAGACTTTTCAATATCCAGGGGTCAGATTCTTAAACACAGGTGATAAGAAAAATGCTCTGAATAGTAGCAGGTCAGAGTTACACAAACCTAGTAAAAGTTGCAGCCAAGTAAGAGTGACGCTGAAAATCTGTTGCTTTCACATGAAAATCAGCTATTTTAATGCTTTTTGCTACTGCCAAGAACCACCACATTAAGGGGAAGCCATGAATATACTAGTACGTGTCACTGGTGGCTTTTAAGTATCAAAATATCGCCAAAATAAACAGCAAGGGTCCTTTAAAATTCATTTTTCTCAGGGATCAAATGTATGCATTTCAAGCCATATCTGTCTCCTGCAAGCATGAAAAGAATAAAAATTAAGATGAGTCGGGCCTTTTCTCCTGAATTTCCATTGAGCACAGTGCTGTGAAAGCATGGCTAGCACACGTAAGAAATGATTCTGTTTGTACAGCACACTGAATAAACTGCAGGGGATTTGGAAGCCTCTGTGTAGATATGATGAAAAATATTCATTACATTTTCTTTATATAAAACAATTTGAAAATAAAAATAAAACACAGAGTTTCAAATGTAGCATTTGTGGTGGGCAGGGAATGCACCATTCCAATCCTTCTTCATGGACCAGGCTTATCCCTGCTGGAATTAGACAGTTTCAGCTACCAGCTCCTTCAGGGATGGCCTCACCTTGCCCAAGGCTACACTTGTCCCTGGGCAGCCCATATTAAATGACTAATCAAGGCAAGGACCAATCAAGGACCCAACCATACTGGCCCAACAGGGAACAACTCTGAGGGCCCCTGACCGCTCCAGAGCTGGAGGGTAAAGGGGGTGTTGGCTCAGACTTTAAACTAATCACAATACAGTCTCCTCTGCCCAATCCTGCTCCTATCCCCTCCTCTCCACAGCATCTGTTTCTGGGGAAGCAAACCTGTGACAGTGTTCAAAATTGATTTATTTGAAACTTCCAAACAATCTTTTAAAAACGTTAAGATGCTTGAGTTTCATTCCCTTATTTCATCTTTTCTATCATATTTGCTTCAAATGGCTACTTATAATTTTATCAGACTTTAATAATGAGCTTTTCAAATACTTGTTGACCCCACTCAAGAAAACTTTGTTCACACATGTAAATACAATTTTTAAACATTTTATAACCATTCAAAAATGTGCAATCATTAAAGATATGTCTTAAGAGTATCTTTTTGCCCTGGCCAGTGTGGCTCAGTTGGTTGGAGTGTCATCCCATATACCTAAAAACTGTGAGTTCGATTCATGGTCAGGACACATATCTGGGCTATGGGCTCCATCCCTGGTTGGGGCACGTGTGGACGGCAACCAATAGATGTGTCTCTCTCTCTTTCTCCCTTCCCTTCTCTCTAAGATCAATAAGCATAATCCTCTGGTGAGGATTTTTTTTTAATGTTTCTTTTCCTTTTCCTTCATTGCTGTAAGTAATGTTGAAATATTTTGTGAAATAGTTTGTACCCAAACAATTCTTCCTAGCTGAAAATAATGACATGACGAAGCTCTTGCTTGTCATTGTTAGAGTTGTCATTGTGTCATTTGATTGGATGCTACTAAAAGTAAACAGCAACTGCACAAAAGATAACAATTGTCTGATATGAAATCCAAGGTCAGGACTGCCCCTGATAGCTATACTAGTCAGAAGACCCCATCCCTGACCTGCAGTGCCCTCTTTAGGCTCATGGAACATGAACAAATCCCTTCAGCAAAATCTGATGTGGCACTTGAGGTAGTTACTCAATGATAAAGCCCCTTCTTGGCATTGGTCAGAGTACCCCAGTAGAATAGCAAATGCCCAGTTTTGCACATAACCTTGGCTACCTGGGTTGACTACTGGATTTGTGATCAGATCTCACTCAGGCATCAGGCAGTCCCCTGCAAGCCCTGGATGAGGCTGCTTATGGCTAAGTTTACCAGAAAAAATATAGGGCACCCAGTTAAATTTGAATTTCAGACAAAGGATAATTTTTTCAGAAAAAACTTGTTCCCAAATATTGTTTGGAACTTACTTATATTAAATATACATATTTGTTTTTTAACTAAAGTTCAAATTTAACTGAGTATCATGTATAATTATTTGCTAAATCTGGCAACCCTTCTTGAAGTCCTAAATGCTCTGGTCATCCTAGGCCCAACCCAGCCTGGGATGAGCTAAGGAGATCAATAGCTCTTTAAAAACCTGTAACTTGTTTTCTCTTGTGTATCTTGGGAAATTACATAACTGGATTTGATATTGTCAATTCCTCCTGTTTTTTGAAACACTTCTTTGCCTTCCTTGACATATCATCTCCTTTCTTTTATTTCTAATATCTGACCAGTCTTTCTCTGTATACTCACTCTTCCCCCACTGTCTAAATCAGAGGTTAACATCTTCTGCAAATGGTGGAGAGTAAATATTTTAGGCTTTAAGAGGCACACAGTGTTTGTCACAACTACTGGACTCTGACCTTGTAGGGCAAATGTAGCCATTGACAATATGTAAATGAATGAGCATGGCTGTGTTCCAGTAAAACTTTATTTACACAAATAGGTGGTAAGCCAATTTGGCCCATGTGCTGCAATTTGCCAATCCCTGCTCTAAATGCAGATGTACCTAGATCTGTCCTTGTGTCTCTTCTCTCTCTGTTTGCCCCCTTGTCAACCTCATCCAATTATATGACAAACTTACCACTTGAAGATACCCAAATCTGCATCTAAAACCCTACCCTCTCTCCCAGTCTAGTCTTATATTCCAAATGCATGCAAGACAACTCTTCCTGGATGTCCTATAAACACTTATAATTCCTTGGTCCCAGCTTCCCTTCAAAGGCATCCCCTGTTCCTCCTTAACCCCTCGAGTGCCGGGGAACGCGATTGCGCTCCTCCTGTCTTTCGCAAAAAGTGCCAGGAGCGCTATCAAAGCTTCGAAATGGCGTCCAGTTCTAAGTCTGCTTTTATTAGTGATGATGATATTGCTAAATATGTCAATGTAATAAAGGTTTCCTTAAGTTTTTGAATATGTAACTTCATTTACTTGCGATTCATAATTTTTTTTCCTAAACTGCTGTAAAATCAGCAAAAATGTGTTGGCAATTTTAGCATAGTTCCTAGGATATTGGTTGGCACTCAGAGGGTTAATGTGTTCTATTTCTGCCAATGGAACTATTATTCCTATGGCTACCACAGCTCAAAACTGCCAAATTCAAAACGATAATTTGGCTTCTCTCTTCCAAAAGCTACTCATATTCATCTAGTTGACAAGTTCTGTAGATCCAAGACATTTACACCATACTTATGTCTTGAGAGATATAGAAAGCTTCTGTACCTCTCACCCAGCCCATTGCAATATCATCCAAATGGCTCTAGACATCAGCATCTCCCTTTTCTAACCAAATTTCTCCAATACTATCAGATTGCCTTTCCTTAGAATGGCTCTGATTTTTCTCTTTCTTCCTCAAAACCTTGTGAAGCCTTTTAATGCTTTGGCATTGAAGTTCAGGTTCTTTAACCTGACATCAAAGATCCTCTGTGAGCCAGCCCTCCACTAGTGATTCAACTGTTTAATATTGTACAGCATTAACAGTAGCCAAAGGGACTATTACGCGCAGTTCCCTAGCCACCAAAACACTTTCTTATCTTGTTAACTTTCCTATGCTTTGGTTTTCCTCTGCCCTTCCCAACCCATGTTCACACAATTCCAGCTCAAACGGGCCTTCTCCACGAAGCCATCCTAAACTTCCAGCTAGAAGAAATATTTTCATATTCAGAACTCCTAACCAAAGTTAGATTAACCCTCTCTTACAGCTATTAAAATTTTCTATCTTGCATTATCTTTAGTCCTGCCATGTCTCCCCTTGTACACTGTTAGAAACCTGGAAACAGATTCTTTGAATCTTCTTTTCCTCAAAGCATTCTGTTAAAAACCTTCCAAACTTCTTTATTTTAGGGATTTAGTACATTCTTGAATAAGAAATGGAAGATTAGTAATGTGCATGCCAAAAACAAAAAAAAAGACTACATGACTGTAGTGTGTATGGAGAGAGAAACTCTAGATCAGTGATAAATTTAATTCATTCTTCTTTTTGCCACCTTCCCTTCTTGTCTTGGTGTGGGAGGGAAGAAAGGCACAATATCAAAATTACTTTAAATTCTAATCAGTAACCTAAAATTCATTTATAAAAAAACACGAACTTATAATCTACGGGTGTGGAGAAGTGTTGTTTTATTTTGTTTGTCTATATCTTTCCTTTGGGTTTGTTTGCCTTGCTTTAATTGCCTTGAAGAATATAGTCTTCTTAATATTCTCCAAAAAAAAGGATTAAAACTTTTTAAAATAGCTATCAATTATTATTTCTCCTGTACCAGGCACTGTCCTAAGGGGTTTATATGTTTATCTCCTGGAACCCTTTCAAGAGTACTTCCTCCTATACAGATAATAAAACTGAGGCTCGACATGTTTCAAACAGTGAAAAAGACTAGGAATTCAACCCTGGTCTAATTCAACAGCCTGTATCTTTTTCTACCAAGACATACTGCCTTTCACATTGAAAATAACTATTAACCTGGAAGGACTTGAGACTATTAGTAAATGTGTGATTTTATTGCATGTGTATTTAGAAATGAATAGCTGAGGCAGCGTAGCAGTCATGGGCAAGCCAGGAACTAGAAACCAAACCAGTTATTTTAACAGAGAGAATTTAATAAAGAATATTAATTAGGAGTGAAGTTGTAACTAGATAACTAAAAATGTAAGAAGAGAATCCTAGGGTATTAAAGAGGTGGTGACTGAAGGAAGCAGCCTGGGAGAGAAAAGAAACAGGTTGAAAGTATCAAAACTTAGAAGTTTAAAAGAAGGGCCTCATGGAGCTAACATTCAGATGCTGAAAAGGGAGAGGCCCTGTTTAGCTGGTGTTGAAAAAAAAATTGCAAATGAATTCAGTTGCTTCTAAAGGAAGGAACTGCTGCTGCCTGGGAGAAGAAACTTGCTGGGGAGGTGCTCATAGGAACAGGAAGCAGACAAGAAGGAGCAAATCTCTTCTTCTTCTTCCAGCCCCTCTAGTGCCCCCTATTGGCAGAGCCTGATATAGAAGCATCTGGCTAAACAACTATCATTTGCAGTCTCAGCCCTAGCAGCACAGATAGAGTATAGAAGTGTGGGGTTGGAAGTTATAGGCAATAACTTAAGAAATGGCACAGGAAGGATAAATATAAATTTATTGAAGTGTGACACTTGTGAGCTTGAGAATGAAATCAAAGAGGCCAAGATAAGCAATATGGGACAGATCTCTCATCTACTAAAGAAATTGTAAAGACCTCTAGGTAGAGACCTGAAGGCAAGTGAAAAAAAACCCAATGAGATAAATTGCTTGACTTTAAAAATCAAATAGCTTAAGAAAACACCACCAAGACAAATTACCTGTGATCTGAGGACAAAAAAGAAAAACTGTCATAATTGGTAAAGTGCTGTTAATTCAAACCCCAAGGAATGCTAAAATGCCATCATTTCACACTAGAGGTCACCCCCGGTAAGAAAATATAATTGTACCATCCTTTATTGTCCCCCTGTAGCTGTTACAATATTGGAGAGCTGCTCCTTATTGCAAAGAGATTGGATTTTTATGAGACTGACATGCTAAGCAGCTTGCTAGTCTAGTAAAAGACTGCATTAAACAGAATTCACTTTCTTACTTTAGTGAAAAGCAGATATATTGAATTGATAGTACAGGAGACAGTATCTGTTACATGCAATCACTGACCTATTTCTAAGGTATCAACTTTAATCAGAGGTAGGTCAGCACTGTTATCAAGAAACAATACATTATATATAGCATACAGACTCATATTGGGTATTTTTTAATCAGGAAAAATACTTCCTGATGTCAACAGAAAGAAAGTTATTACATGAGATAACTGCACTAAATATTTTAACTAACTCATTAATTTTGGAGTTTATTGAATTAAAGGCATTTACAGCTTAGGAAATTAGAATGTCATTATCATTTGATGTCAAATTATAATGCTTCAAGGACATCTTACAGAAATGACATTTGTTAAAACTTTTAATGGTAGGGACTGTCTTTATGTACATAAATCCAATTTTTAAAATCATTTGAATGCCCCCAAAAGAAGCTGGTCATTCTTTAACAAGATCATATGTGGATATGATGTGCATCACTTTTACTGTATCTCCATGCCAGTGCTCCTTTGATATTTGTGCTCCTGGCCTTTACTAACCACTAACTTTTTTAAGAAGGTTTTTTAAATATATTTTTATTGATTTCAGAGAGGAAGAGAGAGGGAGAGATAGATACATTAATGATGAGAATCACTGATCGGCTGACTCCTGGATGCCCCCTACTGGGGACCGAGCCTGGAATCCAGGCATGTGCCCTTGATTGGAATCGAACCTGGACCTTTCAGTCCCCGGGCCGACACTCCATCCACTGAGCCAAACCAGCTAGAGCAGGGGTGGGCAAACTTTTTGACTCGAGGGCCACAATGGGTTCTTAAACTGGACCGGAGGGCTGGAACAAAAGCATGGATGGAGTGTTTGTGTGAACTAATATAAATTCAAAGTAAACATCATTACATAAAAGGGTACGGTCTTTTTTTTTTTTTTTTTTTTTAGTTTTATTCATTTCGAACGGGCCGTAGTTTGCCCACAGCTGAGCTAGAGCCACTAACTTTCTTTTGTTATTTTTGTTTTGGTGTTGTCTGGTTACTATTCCCTACCGATATTCTGGTCTTGCTGTCATTAATTGAAAATGTCAGTCCCTGACTTTTTCTTCATACCTTACTCCAGTTGACATTCTTGGAGTCATCAATAACCATGTTGTTTAAATCCAAGAGTCCCAGTCTCCATTTCTTGCCATGCATTTCTCCATAGCCCATTATATTTGCCACACAATTGATTCTACTTGTCAAGTTTATCAGGACTCCTCACCAAAGTCTACCATGTTTTCATATTTATTTGGTACTTATCTTTCTTCATCTTACTCAAATTCATGAACTTGTATATATTCCCATAATTTTAAATACCATCTGGGGAAGACTATCAGATTTATATCTCCATCACTGACCTCTTCATTAATATCTAAACTCTAAGTTGTAATTAACTATAACTCTATGACTCGACATTTCCACTTCAATATATAAATCATTTTATTACTCTTAATATGGCTAAACAGAACTTTGATTTCCTTAACTTTATCCCAAACATGCACCTTAGGACACACCCCACTCTCGTATCTCTATCAACCACCTGGTGCTCAGGTACAATATTTAACATCATTTTGATTCATCATCTCCTTTCATCCCTCCTCACTTACATTTAATCCCTTAACAAGTTACATCAGATTCACCTCCAAAACAGATTTTAAATCCTCCCACTCATTTTTCTATCTCCTGCATCAGACATATCCAGCTGCAATCATAATAACCTACATGATTGCTGTGGTCTCCTACCTGGTTGTTTTGCTTCCACACAAAAATCTGAACTCTCTTTTTAAAATATAAATCCTCTCATGGAACCCAACACACCTTCAAAACACACACACACAACCAAGTCCTTTACACCGCCTACAAAAAGAAGTATGATACAACCCAGTTCTCAGTTCCACCTTCCGGCCTTAGGACTGACCACTCTCTCCCTAGCTCATTTTACTCAGACCCAATTACTTTGCTTTTATTCCTCAAACTCACCAAACTTTCTCTGCCTCAAAGCCTCTGCCCTTATTATTGCCTCTTCAGGGAAGACGCTACTACATCTTTGTGTGGCTGGCTCTTTCCTCTCACAGCTCAAACTCCACCTTCACAGAGGCTCCTTCAGTCTAACGTATCACCCAGCTTTAGTTTCTTCATTGCACTGCTGATTGCTCTCCAAAACCCTCTTGCCATTTTGTTGTTGTAGTTGTTTGCGTGCTTCTTTCACCTGTCAGCTCTCTATAGGCCGAAGACCTCGTAGATCTTTTTCACCACTATATCTGGAGTCTAGACCAGGGGTCCTCAAACTATGGCCCGCGGGCCACATGCGGCCCACCGAAAACATTTATCCGGCCCGCCGGGTGTTTTTGCCGCCGCTGCCTGTCCTGCTTAGCAGCCGACTTGTCCCGGGCCCGCAGTGCACATGTGTGGAATGTCTGAGGGACAGTGAACTGGCCCCCTGTTTAAAAAGTTTGAGGACCCCTGGTCTAGACTATCTAGAGCAGCGATCTTCAACCTTTTTCATCTCATGGTACACACATACTAATTACTAAAATTCTGCCCCACACCAAAAAATATATTTTTGCTGATCTGACAAAAAAAAAGTAGGTATAATTTCTATTCATTTACAGTAGATTGCTGATGTTGGATTGGCTGTTGTCATATTTTTTTCTTTTTTACAATCTAAAGAAAAAGAGGTCAGTGCCCCTGACTAAATAGTCAGGTATTGCATGTTTTAAAAATTCTTGTGGCTCACCAGTTGAAAATCGCTGCTTTAGAGCATAGCAGACACTAAGTAACTATGTGAGGAGGGAAGGAAGATGTGAAAAAAAAAAGAATGAATGAATGAAAAAAGCAAAGAAGGGAGGGAGGGAGGAATTAAACCAGGTTCAGTGATTTTTCTCATAAAGATGATAATACAACTACTTTCACAGTTTCTTAAATATCTATCTTTCCAACTTCCCCAAAGAATTTTCATCTCTGCAAGTTTCTGTGTAACGAAGTCCAGAGCACGGCTTAGCTCAGAGGCATGGCTCTGTTAAATAAAACTAATCTGACAGGATTAGACCACTGGGGTTTGGCCATTCACATTCTGGATGGCTGGAAATGATAATGTGCCAAACCTCCTTGGGTACTCAGTGAACCACACTCTCCACCATCTCCCTACACACTCCAGGCAATTACCCATCTGGTTTCACTGGCTCACCCGGTTGTATTTGAATGAGGTTTTTCAGCTGAAAGTGAATGGTGTGTGTCCGACCTGAAAGGCAGCCTCTGGCAGTTGTCGCATCCCAGGCCTACTTTCATCTGTAGCCACTCTCTCCAGACAGGGGTCATAATACTCCCCAAAAATAACAGTCAGAGACAGAGGAGGGAAAGGGAGGCCTAAGGCAGGAGCCAGGAGACCTGGGTTCTAATCCCTGTCGGCCTCAAACTCACTATGTAACTTCATAAAATCCTTGCATTGCCCCAGGTTTATTTCCCCAGCTGAAAACTGCAGGGTTCATGCTAGGTAATCTCTAGGAATTTCTTCCAGCTCTCACATTCCAGACTTACAAACCACCAAGTGGGAAGCATTTGCTGGGCTGCAAATTCTCCAACCCAACAAGCCAATCTCCAACCTGGGATGAGTGGTCAGATAACCATCATTTGGGGTTTTTATATTTACCTAGAACCTCATAATTATGAGGTTACCCTCACCACACCCCTTCGACATAGATGGAGACAAACACTAATTACCCTGCTTTGCTGGAGGATGAAGGAAAGCACAGAATGACTGACTCACCCTCTGTTCACCAAAAGCAGCGGTCTGGCCGAGAAGAGAAATCCACGAACTACTGAAGGGTGGACCTGAGCTCAGGACACCAGGCCACAGGCCTCTACTGGAGATACTGGTGTTTTCCTTTGCTTGTTTTTTATCCTGAAATAGATGGAAAACACTCATTATTGAATTCTTTTTTTCTGAACAATTCACTGCTGTCAGTGCTAATGCAATTGAATGAAAGAAAGTTGGTTCTATTTACTTCAACAAACAACCTAAGAAAACTGTGTGTGGGCAGGCAGTAAGGAAAACAAGGAGAGCTCGGACTCTGAAGTAAGAGACATCGTCTTGTTTTGTGAGCAAATATTTTTCCAGGTATTAAGAAAGCACAAAAGTGAAAATATGTATATATTCAATTCCACTCATAGCTCTGCAAGATGCACATTCTCTGAGCCATAGTTTTTTTCATCTGTAAAACATAACTGATAGGATTGCCCACAATATTCTTACAAGGATGATATTGGTAAGTTACTTCCATTCAGTTCCCTAATTAATTAGCACATTTCCCTCTTTATCATCCTCCCTAAGACAAGCAAAATAGGGTGCTTCCTACCCAAACACTATATACCCATCTACATCCAACCCTCCTGCCGCTCACCATCATCATCAATGCAAGACCACAGGCTACTAAAACAGGTGGCCAATTCTCCATGAGGTTAAGGGATCACCAGTTCTAGCTTTGCTAATGATATGCTGTATCATAAAGAATGAATAACTGACCCTATATCTCCACCTATAACAGTGGGGCTAACAGAATTGTCTCAGGGAATTTTCTGAGCACAATTAAGAGTCTGTGAAACTCTTTTAAAGCATTAGATATGAAATCTAGACTACCTTTATATTACACCCAAATATCTCTGCTCCTCTGAATTGCCACTTGCCCAGCTGCTGGCCAATGTCATTCCACCAGCAGGGTCACCTATAGAAGCAGGGTCACCTATAGAAGCCAGAGGAAAAGAACAAAAAGATCCAAAATAAGGAAGGAAGTTCACCAGTAAGGCAAATTTCATCTCAGTTTATTTCGTTTTCTTACCTATCAGAGATTGAGAGAGTAACGTTTTCCCTGTTAGGCTTCTCCCTATCAGTGGTGGGGAACGTCTGGCCTGCAAAATCATTTGGTCTGGCCTTGCCAGGGCATTAGGGGTGAGTTAATTAAATGTCTGACCAAATATAGCAGGCTCGTTTTTAAGTTGATAATTTTGTATGGCCCATGAATGATTATAATGGCCCTTGGTAGAAAAAAAGGTTCCCCATTCCTGCACATGGTGAAAAACAAGGGATTTAAAGCAGGATAACAAACAAGAAAGAAATTTACATTGAGGTGGTCTGTGTGTCCTTCTCTCGGTGTAGAAGGAGCCCTGGACGCTAAGCTGTGCAACCTGTGTTCAGGTCTGTCTCCACTACAATGGGCTACATGACAATTTGTAGGAGAATGAACTCTCTGAGACTCAGTTTCCCTACCTCTATGTAATGAGTATGGTAAGAATAAATTGTCCCCAAAATGCTTACCAGTCCTAAAGTTTTATGACCCTTGGAATAAGATACATAGAAGCTGATGCACAGAATCTATACATGCCTTATATTCACCGTGTTGAGGGCCTATGGGTCCATGACTTCATCACTACTTTTATGACCTCTAACATACTATTGTTCATTTTTTCTTTGAAACAGGAAAAAATTTTATCTCCAAGAAATAAATATAAATGTAGGTAGGAACTATGTATTCCAACACATCTATATTATTAACCAGTTTCCCCAGGTATTTTAGATTTTTTTTAAAAATCTAAAGACACATTTTGGAAAACTCTGGTCGAGGCATGCATACACCAAGCTATTAACCAGGAAGAAGGACAAAAAACCAGGAAAAGGCACTTTTAATATTTGCTTCATTTATTTGTATTCCTAGAAACATGTAAGGTATTTGTAAACCAACAAACATGTATCTGTCTACTAATTTTGCAATATATAAAGAAACCTATAACAAAAAATGCCAACTAAAGGTGCTTATTCTCAAACTGTATTGAAAACTTCTTTAAAATACAGATTCCTGGGCCATCCTCCTTATCTACTAAATCATAACTCTCAGAAGAAGTATCAACGGCCCAGACACAGGTGTATTTGCAAAGCCCCTAAGGTGCTGAATCAGGTTTGGAAAGGGAACCCTGCACAGCCAAGTCTGGCAAGTATGGCAGTCCTTCTCCTCAGTGCCCAGCAGAAGTAATCTCTCCTCTCACTTGTGAACATCTGTGATAATCATCACTGAGAGCCAGCTTGTTTGTTAATGGGGGGAAGAAATGCTATTTACCTAGTTTTCAAGCCAAGGGAGAGCTTAATTAATGTCAGAGCAGATACGATTTCCTCCTCTCTCCTTGCCCTAGGAAGTCACAGGGATGATGAGAGGATTTTTAATTAATATTTGAAAAGCATCCTGAGATCCCTGGACAAGAGGCACTGGAGAAGGGCACAACGTGTTTATTGTTGTTATTAATAGTGGTTGTATTAGTAGAAATAATGAAGTTCTCAAAAGTGCATTTTTTTTTTTTTTTTTACAAATCAATAACATCAATCACCAGTGTGCTTCTATGGCAAGAATTTTTGGACGGAATTAAGAAAAAAAGATATAAGAAAAAATTTTAAACGCTTTTTCCTATTTTTTTTTTACCCATTAGAACTGGATAATATTTTGAGGTTCTAGCATAATAACTATGAAAAGTTCCTCTTACACTTTTCCAAGGTAAATTAAAATACAGCTATTAATTTTTATGTAACCAGGGAAAGATTCTGGACATAGTTATGAAAAAAAGAACTCAGGGCTGGGAAACAGAATTTCTGAATTTGGGGCTTCTCATTTGCTGTTTACTGACTTACATTTACTAATTCTTTAACTCAGGGCAAATCACATTATCTAAGTTTCTTTATTGGTAAAACTTGGAGTTATTGAATAATGTTCCACCTTACTCACAGATTAATGAAGATGAACAGAAAAGACAAATGTGGAAAATTTTATGTATTTAGGTTGTTATACAGATATTATTTATGATGATGATGATAATGCTAATAATGATGATGAAAATGAGTCCACCAAAAACTCAAATTGCAGTATGGCAGAAATGAATGTACATTATGGTGGATTTTTAAAATTTTATTTTATGTAATGAAATTGTTCTATAAGGCTTACAATAAGAAACAGCTATAGGAAGTTTAGAAAGTTAAAGAGTTTTTAAAGCTCACAATAAAAAGCAGCTGGCCCCTGTCCATCCCTTCCAACCCAATCCTTGTCCTCAGAGTTGCTCCTTTTAGATTCTTTAGTTGTTGTTTTTTTATATATTATCCGTTTATGGACAATTAACATGATTAAACTCTTATATCTTGCTCTGTACAAACTTTAGGCATTATTTATTTCTTATTATGAAAGACATTAAATTTGTTATACTATCACTTCCACTTACTCCCCTCCTTTCTACAGGTATAATTAGATTTACTTTTGCTGAAATTAAAATTTACTATTTACATTTTTACTGTTGCCTAGTTTATTGCTGAACCAACTAGTTTACTAATATTACATTGCTTTTCTTATACAACTCTGTTTTTTGCCTAGAGTTATTAGTTGTCTAAAAATTTATTTAGATATATCTATCTACTTTATACTGTGATATTTCCACACCATCAAATGCATCAGATCATACAGCATTTTTCCGTACAAATGCTCTTCCTATAAAATCATGTCTTCCTACTGTAACTGAACAATACCATACCAGAGGCAATGAAAATAGTAATAAATACTTGGGTCTATGGGCCCCTAATACTGTGAGTATAAGGCATGTGTGCAATTCTATGCATCAGCCTCTATCTATGTTGTTCCAGGATTCATAGGACTGAACACTTACATATAGCCAACAAGTACATGAAAAGATGCTCAACATCACTAATCATCAAGAAAGTGAGAATCAAAACCAAGAGATATTGCCTCACATCTGTTAGAATGTTATTAAAAAGACAAGAAATAACAAATGCTGGAAATGAGGAAAAAATAAAACCCTAATGCACTGTTGGTGGGATTGTGAGTTGGTACAGACACTAGGGAAAACAGGGTAGAAGTTGATCAAGAAATTAAAAATAGAATCACCATATGATCCGGCAACCCTACTTCCAATATATTTCCTAATAGAAAAAAACCACAATCTTAAAGAGACATCTGTATTCCCATGTTCATTACAGCATTATTCACTGTAACCATACCCATAGTTCACAATGTTTCATGCAACATTATTCACAAGAATGGAAACAACCTAAGTGTCCATTAATGGATAAATTGATTTTAAAGTCAGCCATAAAATAGAAAGAAATCTTGCCATTAGCAACAACACAGATGGACCTTGTTGGCATTATGCTAAGTAAAATAAGTTAAAGAAAGACTAATCTACACTAATAAAAGACAAAGATGCTAATTGACCATACCTTCGCTATGCCCTAAGCCACGCCCACCAGCCAATCAGAGCGACTATATGCAAATTAACCCAACCAAGATGGCGGCCGGCAGCCACGGAGCTGGAGCAAGCAGGAGGCTTGGTTGCCCGGGCGATGGAGGAAGCCAAGCTTCCCGCCAGCCATGAGCCAGCTGTGGGCTCCGCTAAAGGCAACAAAGTTTCAATTATAGAGGATAAACAAATCCCAGATACCTGCTTCCAGCCAGCCTCCACTGGGAGCTTGGGTGGCTGGGGATTGTGGCCAGCCTGAAAACAGCCATCAGCCCCTCACCCAGGCTGGCCAGGTACCCCAGCAGGACCACCCACCCTGAAGGGGCTGTGGCCAGCCTGCAAATGGCCCTCAGCACCTCACCCAGGATGGCCAGGCACCCCAGTGGGGACTCCCACACTGAAGGGGCTGTGGCCAGCCTGCAAACAGCCATCAGCCCCTCACCCAGGCTGGCCAGCCACTCCTATATAATAAAAGGATAATATGCAAATTGACCCTAACAGCAGAACGACTGGGAATGACTGGTCACTATGACACACAATGACCACCAGGGGGCAGACGCTCAATGCAGGAGCTGCCCCCTGGTGGTCAGTGCGCTCCCACAGGGGGAGCTCTGCTCAGCCACAAGCCAGGCTGATGGCTGCCAGTACAGCGGTGGTGTTGGAAACCTCTCCCGCCTCCTCAGCAGTGCCAAGGATGTCCAACTGCAGCTTAGGCCTGCTCCCTGCTGGCAAGTGAACATCCCCTGAGGGCTCCCAGGCTGCCAGAGGGATGTCTGACTGCCAGTTTAGGCCCAATCCCCCAGGGAGTGAGCCTAAGCCAGCAGGTGGACATCCCCCAAGGGGTCCCAGACTGCGAGAGGGCACAGGCCAGGCTGAGGGACCCCCCGAGTGCACCGGGCCTCTAGTGTGCACCGGGCCCTCTAGTAATGTAAGTAAGTAAGTAAGTAGGATAATATATATATATATATATAGACCACACACACACACACACACACACATATATATACATACATACATACACACACACACACACATACACACACTAAGTGGCCAGATTATTATGACCACCTGACATTTGTAGGCAAATTAGCTGTACACTGCATCATATGGGATATGGAAGCCAAAGGCCTGTTCGAACACCTTTGCTGTCTGCAGTTAACAAGATAAAACGTCTCCAATTCGCACAGGAACACAAGGATTGGACAGTCAAGCATTGGAAAAAAGTCATGTGGTCCAATGAATCACGTTTCCAGTTGCATCATGCAGATGGCAGAGTGAGAATTTGGCGGAAACAGCATGAAAGCATGCACACCACATGCATGAGTACAACCCTTCAAGCTAGTTGGGACAGTGTTATGGTTTGGGGCATGTTTTCCTGGCATGATTTGGGCCCTTTAATTCGTGTGGAACAACATCTGAATAGCACAACATACCTAAGTATTGTTGCTGATCAAGTTCATCCTATCATGTTGATGGCGTATCCCAATGGAGATGGCTTCTTCCAACAAGACAATGCGCCATGCCACGGTGCTCGTATTGTGCAGGAGTGGTTTCAAGAACATGAGGGAGACTTTACCTTGCTTAGGTGGCCCCCACAATCACCATTTCTCAATCCAATTGAGCATTTGTGGGACGAAGTTAAAAGAGCCATCAGGCAGCTGGTTCCACAACCATCAAATCTCACAGAACTGGACAGTGCTATTCATCAGGCATGGTGTCAGATTCCTCGCATCACCTTTTAACATCTCGTGGAGTCAATGCCAAGAAGAATCATCGCAGTATTGAAGGCAAAAGGTGGTCCAACAAAGTACTGATGGGGTGGTCATAATAATCTGGCCACTAACGTTCAAATATATCCCACGTTCAAAGGCTGTTAAATCACGTCGTTTACCCATATCTTCAGAAAAAAATCACTTCTGTCGTGGTAAACAACCTGCTTCCCTATTTATAATGGTCTGGCCCTCTAGCAACTTCAGTGCGAAATTATAGCTAATTTGCCTACAAATGTCAGGTGGTCATAATAATCTGGCCACTCAGTATATACACACACACACACACACACACACACACACACACACACTCTAGAGGCCCGGTGCACAAAATCCATGCCAGGTAGGGTCCCTCGGCCTGGCCGGTGATCAGGGCCAATCGGGGCCCTCAGGCTGCCGGCCAGAGCCTTCCTTCTCTGGCTGCTGGCCGGGGCCTTCTTTCGTTCTGCGCCACCCCCTGGTGGTCAGTGCACATCATAGCGAGCAATGGAACTCCTGGTCTCCCAGTTGAACTCCCGCGGGGACACTTTGCATATATATATATAGTAGAATTTAGAATCCAGAAATAATTCTTTACATTATAGCATTATAGTCAATTGATTTTTGGCAAGGCTCACAGGTCAATACAATGGCGTGGTTGAGAGAAATAGTGCTGAAATAACTGAATATTCGCCTGCAAAGGAATGAAGTTGGATCTTTACCTCAGACAATATATAAATATTAACTTAAAATGGATCATAGACCTAACTGTAAGAGCTAAAACTATAAACTCTTAGACAAAAACTTCAAAGTAAATCTCTCTAATCTTGGATTTGGCAATGGTTTTATTGGATATGACACCAAAAGCACAAGCAATAAAAGAAAAGTAGACAAATTGTACTTTACCAAAATTAAAACCGTTTGTGCTTCAAAGCAGACTATCAAGAAAATGAAAAGAAAATCCACATAGAGAAAATATATAGAAATCTTTTAACTGATAAATGTCTTGTATACAGAATACATAAAGAATTCCTACAAATCAACCATTAAAAGACAACCCTAGCAAAAGATCTGAAAAGACATCTCCCTAAGGAAGATATCCCTTCAAGGAATGCTCAACATCATTAGTTTTCATGGAAATATACATCAAAACCACAAGATACCTCTTTATAGCCACTATCATTCCTAAAATAAAAAAGACAAACAATGACAAGTGTCGTTAATGATGTAGAGAAACTAGAACCTTCATATCTTGTTGTTTGTGGAACTGTAAAATGATGCAACCACTTTGGAAAAGAGTTTGGCGGTTCTTAAAAAAGTGAAATTAAACATAGTGTTTCCATGTGACCCAGCAATTCTATTCCTAGACACATATCTAAGTGAACTGAAAACATGTTCACATACACAAAAAGTAGACAAATGCTAATAGTAACATTATTCATAATAATCAAAAATAAAATAAATCATATTTATATAGGTAATATTATTCAGCCATAAAAAGAAATGATATATTGATATATACTATCAGTATTTCAATGATGAACACTGGACATTTTATGTGAAGTTAAAGAAGTGAGTCACAAAAGGCTATGTATGTATGATTCCATTTTTACTAAAAGTCCAGAGTAGGCAAATCCATAGAGAGAGAAACAGATTAGTAATTGCTAGTATCTTGAAGAAGAAGAAAATGGGAAGTTACTACTAATGGAGTTTCTTTTGTGGCTGATGAAAATGTTCTGGAATGGGACAGTGGTGTTGCATGACTCTGTGAATACATTAAAGACCAGTTAATTATATACTTAAAAAGAATCTTACATAGCTTATCATATGCTACAACATATGTCAAATTCTTTTCAGAGATTATGGGAAGATAGCAATATGCTGTTGTCAGTGAAATAGAGAATTATTCTGTAATAAAAATTAGTTTTTTAAAACCACAGACGTTTCCATTAAGATGATCACAACAAACATCTTTTTTAACATACAACACTACTGATGCTGAATAAGTTTGTCTTATTAAATTATAATTTCTTTCATTTATATTATCTAAATCTCTTCAGGGAACATTTTTATTGATTTATTTTTAATTTTGTAAAATATGATTTTATTATTTTCAGAGAGAGGAAGAGAGAAGGAGAAAGAGATAGAAACATCAATGATGAGAGAAAATCATCAACCAGCTGCCTACTACATGCCCCTACTGGGGATGGAGCCCACAACCTGGGCATGTGCCCTCACTGGAAATCAAACCATGATCTCCTGGTTCACAGGTCAATGCTCAACCACTGAGCAACACCTGACAGGAACATTTTTTTTTTAATTTTCATCTTTAGCTTACCCTTATTAATTGCCTCAATAAGTATGTGTGTGTCTGTAAGTGGGCATACTGTCATAGGACAAAAAAGGAGAGAGAAATTCACTTTTATAGTGTCACTAAAACTTGACATTTTCACCATTTTTCAGGTATTTACTGAAATAAATTTTGGGGTTTGTTTTTGGGTTGTATGGAAATATCAATCTGATTTTTAAAACAAAATGCAATTCTTAGGCACAGAGCTCAGAGATTTTCCTTCTCTAAATGATTCTACGTCACAGAAGAACAATGCCCAGGGCACAGTCTGTGTTTGGATAATTTCCTGCAAGTATAATACATTCTAACTCACACTTTCATCAATAACTCCTTTTCATCTTGATTATTATCTGAATTACAAAACCAAATTTAAGCATATGAACTCTCACTCAAAACCCTTGGTAATGAGTTTAGACTCAATACATACTGACAGAGAGAAGAAAAGGATAGAAATTTGAGGCACTTTGACAACTGCGACCAGCATTCCTAAAGCTAAATTACAAAAGGGAAACTAACTTAACCATTGAAAGTAATAAGGAGAAATATTACTATGGTCATCAAATGGTTATCATGCTCAAATGTTAGCCCATTGAATGGTATCCAACATGCACTGAGAATCTTGAGGGTTTTGGCTCCTCTAGTTCTTCAAAACAATGACATCATCTCACAAGAGGCAGAAAGGAAAGGCCACCCATAGAATTATAGTCTTTATTTAATATCCTAAAGCTAACTCAATATTACTGTGATCATTTTGTTGCAGCTACTAGTAATAACGTGCATTTTTACCATGCTGTGTTCAAAGCACTTACATTTATTTAATTTTATTATCACAGTCATCATCTAAAGTCAGAAGAGATTAAGTATTAGTATAATTTTTAAGACAAATAACTGAGTTTTACAAATTTAACCTCTTGGCTTTGCAACCTAGTTTTCAAAGGCTTCTATTTCCTTTTTCAAGCCATTTCTTTGCAAAATATCACAAACACATTTGAAAAACAAACCAGTGATGTAGCATATATGATTTAACCTATTCCTTAATAAGGATTCATATATTTTTTCTGATTAGCTCCTTAGAACAACATATAATGCTTTTTATAATTAACTAGAGGCTGGTTTATGAAATTTGTGCACGGGGGGAGGGGGGTCCCCTCAGCTCAGCCTGCACCCTCTCCAATCTGGGACCCCTTGGGGGATGTCCGGCAGTTGGACATTCCTCTTGCAATCCGGGACCGCTGGCTCCTAATCGCTCACCTGCCTGCCTGCCTGCCTGATCGCCCCTAACCACTCTGCCTGCCTGCCTGATCACCCCTAACTGCTCTCTCCTGCCTGCCTGATTGCTCCTAACCACTCTGCCTGCCTGCCTGATGCCCCTAACTGCTTACCTGCCTGACTGCCCCAACCACTCTGCCTGCCTGCCTGCCTGATCACCCCTAACCACCTCTGCCTCAGCCCCCACTGCGGCGGCTTTGTCCAGAATCTGGAAGGATGTCCGGAAGGATATCTGGAAGGTCATTCGGCTGTCTGGTCTAATTAGCACATTATGCTTTTATTGTTATAGAAGGTATTTATATAAGAATGCAACAAAAGTTTAAGTCCAGTTTACATAAAACACGCATTGCCATAAAGACTTAATTCCTGACCTCTCAAGAAGTTAAAAAAAAAATTCGGCCACCAACTACTGAAAGCACCGTTTTCAACTGTCTTTAAGCCTATATCCTAGATAACACTTTTTTGTGAGGCATTTTATACCAAAGATTATTTGTGCATTTCCTCATGAAAATGGGTGTAAGATGTGACAAAATGTGGCTGATGTCACATTTAATAAATTCATTGAGAAATTATTCTAAAAATTTGGGAGAATAAGAATGAAAGGGTGCTATATCAAGTCTCCTTTTGGGATAAATTTTGCTAATGGACTAGATAACCATTATTATGCAAAGCATGTTTTTTGCATTTATTATTATTCAGTAAATAACTGTTATTGATCTCTAACCATGTTTCAGATGTATTCGTGGCACTAGGGATATAGCACTAAACAAGAAATAGAAGGTCTTTGCCCTCAAGGAGCTCACATTACAGTAGGTAGAAATAGAAAATAATCAAGAATGAAAGTGAAAAACACAACGGGGTGTGGAAGACAGAACAAAAATAGAGCAACCCAAAACAAGTCTTTTAATAAAAATTCCAAAAAAAGTGAAGAAAGGTTAAGAAAGCCAGAAAACAAAAATTAGAACATAAATGCACTTAAAATGTAATTAATTTTAATGAAAAATATGATACAGATAAAAATAAGTGCACTTACAATGATCAACAGGAAATATAAAGTATAAATATCATCAAAAAGAAATAAAGTAAAACAAAAAAATTGAAATAAAATTAAAAATCATGAAATGGAATTCATACTAGACTTAACATCTATAAAAATTGTATGCCTTTTCTCCTGTTAATCTATCATTTATCAGTTAATTTGCAGGCCCCCGCTACTGAACCTGAGAATAGAGGAAAGCACTTTTTCCCCTACATCACTCATAAGAAAATAAATTAATTAAAAAAAATTTTACTTATATTTACCAAGATTTAAAAATAAAAATAAACTTTGAAAACACACAGAAATAGTGAAAAATTGGAAGCAGGTAGGCCCCTGCTTTGGGGGTGTGAATAACCTCAATAAAACAATTGGGCTGTCTCTCTTAATATTAAAAATGAACACACTCATTTTCCCACCAATGCTGCTCCTAGGATGCTCCTAGAAAAAAAAAACTTGTTCATATTGAAATTAATCATTTATAAGAATATTCACTGAAGTATTGTTTATAATAGGAAAATGTTCATTAGGGAGCAAACTAAATAAATAATGTAAAATCTCATACAATGAAAAAGGATGCAATCATTTTTAAAAGTCATTAAGTTCAAAACTGGTAAGGAGTGTTTCTTAGGATCCATTTTAAGTGAAAAATGTCAAGTTCCCACATAAGGAAAAAAGAAATATATATACATGTGCTCATATATGTATAGGCATAGCCATCTCCTGGAAGGGTCCACTAGAACAAGTAGTGTAAAAATGGTTGCTGTCATTAAGGACGCTAAGTACCTGAGAAATGTGGGGGCATATTTTGAATTTTGAGTCATATTTATGAATTCTCTATTTGGAAAATAAAATTTAGAATATATCATATGCAATCTGTATTGTAAGTCTGTGGGTTTTTTGAAATGTATTTTGCTGCAGAGCCATGTTTTAGTGAATATACAGTGTGAATTGTCACCTCTTGTCAATGTCTTCTCTAGTACATTATCTTTCCTTCCTGTTGCAATCATCATATGGTGTATGCTGTGGCAGCACACAGAAAGTAGGACTTGTACTCACCTATATTCATGTCTGATCTGCCCCCTTTCAATCATAACTTCCTTGAGGTCATTCCTAGTGCCTTATTCATCTCTGTATTACCGGCATTCATCAAAGTGCCAACACACAAGAATTTGTTGAAGTGACACATCCCTCACCTTCACATTTTGCATTGGAAGGAGCACTCCTGGGAGGGGGCGCAGGGGTGCTGCAGACAGGAACATATGGATGGCACAGCCCAGTTAGGCATAGGTTGCCCATCTACCCAGAAGCGCACTGACTGCCTTGTCCCCTTGGTTACCCTGACTGGTCACTTGACTATTCAGCTGCCCTTATTATTGTAATCCCTCAGATGGCCATCTGCTCTGCTCATGTGGGAGAGCTAGCCCCTGGGAGAAGTACTCAGCTGCCCTGCATCTTCAAATTAGGTCAATTACACCACTGCCCCTTAATTGCTCATGACGGGTTGGCTACTGTGTATGAACCATCAGTAATTTCCAGTTCATTGTGGCTAAAGATTTTGGACTAATGAAGGTTCCAATCTGTCCTCCGGGGTCCCTGACACCACTCAGCGTGTACATGTGCACAGCATGCTGGGTTCCATTTCACACCCTATCAGCTCCTGAATTTCAAGCAAACTGCAAGTTAAAATAAAACCATACCACAAAAGATAAGGCAAGAAAAGTGTCATATGAAGACAGTGATTCATTTTCAATGAAAAGGAACAGGGAGG
>NW_005871079.1:8313075-8324342 GCF_000147115.1 Myotis lucifugus
GAGTAGCAGCCCACAGCATCCTAAGCACAGGTCGTTAATGCTGTTTCATCTGAGGAACGACCAGTCCCACAGGTCATTGGCATGAACACTTACTCGGTCAAATTTAGGGGCTTCTGAACAATTTCAGAAAAGTGAAATTATCTAAAACTTCTCATTATGAAACTCTAGTGTTCATTTCTCATCTTGCCCTGGTATAAATGAATAATCTCCTTCAGAACTTGCTACACTGAACAGTTGGGTTCCTTTTGTCCAATGGTAAACAAAGAAAAAGTTGATGGAAATATCTCAGGAAGCACATTTGAAAAGGCTGGATTTGTAACAACAACAACAAAAAAAAACAACCTCTTTCTAGCTCTGAGTGATACTAAGAAATTTAAACCTTAAAGCTACCCAATTTCTTTCTCTCAGCCCTATCTCCATATGATTATATAAAATCAGAATTAATTGCATGTTGGAATAAATTCTCAATGTCAAGGATTCATTGATACCATATTTGATGAAGTTACTAATATAGAATGGATGTCCTTTCAACTTCTCAGTTTTCAGACAACTGTACCTTGGAGTTTAGAGTCATAGATGCTGCTTCCAATATGGTATGGCATTAAATAAGCCAAAAAGCCAGCCTTTGGCTGTCAACTCACAATATTGAAGCTAACTATTTCAAATCCAACATTCTTTCTTGGCATTTTGGATTTTAAAATGTTTGAAAAATTTCAAGGAATTTTCCACCTAAAAGGGAACTTCAAGGCCACTTTGCCAAATATGATGCCTTTAAAACTAAGCAATCCAAATAGGTTAGATGTGTTTCTAAGTCAGGTGACTAAACAGTGATGATTACAGATCTAGCAACAAATCTCCTGGGGGAGTACTGTGAGCCTCATGGAGCTTCCACTTGAGTAAGAGATTCTCCCCACAAAGAGTTTTCTAGTATTTCCATTACCAAATGAAATTGTGTCAATTGAATTAAAATAGTCAAAATTAGTTTCTTCTTTCCTTTTCTTCTAAATGTCACTTAGAGTCTATCTCTATAATAATAAAAGTGTAATATGCTAATTAGAGCAGACAGCCAAACGACCTTCCCGACGTCCTTCCGGACGACCTTCTGGACGAAGCTGGGGCTGCGAGGGCTGAGCCCCTTGCATGAAATTTCGTGCATCGGGCCTCTAGTTAGAATATAATAACTTTGTAAAATATTTCATGCAAAGGAATTTTGAATTTCATTTAAAACCCACTTCCCAAGTGTTAACATGCAAAATGCAGTCTAGAGTAAAAACATGCTTTGCAGAAAATTCAGGTGATATGTACAGAATTACTGGCCTATAAAAACTAAATGTCCCCTTGAGGTGAGAATACATTTACAGTAAATTATCCTCTGCAGAAAGGAAGTTATTACATCCTGATGGATATTCAGAAAGAAGAGCTTACAACCTTTCCTGGTGACCCGTCTTTATAATACTGTGATGTAGAAGTCAGAAGATCGAGTTTTAATCAAAGCTATGGTTACTCCTTACTGGAGGTATGACCCAGAACAAAGAATTTCTCCAGTCGCATTTGTAAATGAAGACAGGTCCTCCCAACTCTGCCTCACTGATTTCTGTAGTCCAGTTGCCTTTACTCCTTCGTTTTTTTATGCTTTTAGCACTTTTCTACAGACAGTATATACATGTCCAAAAAAGTAAATAAATAGAGGTTATAGGTTGTGACACTAAAGTAATGAATGGATCGTGTATAGTTTTATGTTGTTTATAAAAAATCATCACAGTAGCTATATTCAAGAAAAGCATTCTCCCCTTTTAAGTGATTATCTTAAGAGGCTATATGGCCTCAAGTAAGTTTATGTGGCACACAAAAAACTTCATTACTTTAAAACCTCCTTTAATTTTTTTAACAGGAGTGATTTTGCCTACATTACTCAATGTATTCGTCAGATTGGCCACAGTAACTTAATATTGTTCCTCCAAATCAGAATACTATCGAAGGATGAAGGTGTATCATCACTGGAGATGCATCAAATAATTGCCTAATGTGTGAAAAATAACATGCTTTAAAAATCAGTTTCTGGAATAGAATAGATGATACATTTCAAGAACTCTAGGGTATGCCTGAAACCATAGATAGTAAAGTTTAATTTATAAATCAGGCACTGTAAGAGATTAACAACAATAACTAATAATAAAATAGGATAAATATAAGAATATCCTATATAATAAAAGGCTAATATGCAAATTAACCAAACTGCAGAATGACCGGTTGCTATGACATGCACTGACCACCAGGGGGCAGACACTCAACACAGGAGCTGACCCCTGGTGGTCAGTGCGCTCCCACAGGGGGAGCGCTACTCAGCCAGAAGCCGGGCTCATGGCTGGCAAGCGCAGCGGCGGTGGTGGGAGCCTCTCCCGCCTCCACAGCAGCACTAAGGATGTAAGACTGGTGTCAGTGGGACATTCCCCAAGGGCTCCCAGACTGTGAGAGGATGCAGGTCTGACTGAGGGACACCCCCTCCCTGAGTGCATGAATTTTATGCACCGGGCCTCTAGAACTGTAATAAGAGTTGTGTGAACATGGTCTCACTCTCTCTGAAAATATTGTATGGTACTCACATTTTCACATAAAGAAAATATTGTATGGTACTCACATTTTCACATTAATGACTTCTCTTTAGCATATCTCACATTTTCACATTAATGACTTCTCTTTAGCATATCTTAATTGACAATAACACTACTCTTGTGCTTTGTGGCCTTATTAAGTAAAATATGGGTTACTTGAACACAAACATTGCGATACCATCACAGTCAGCCTGATATACTAGTATGAGATGGCTCCAAAGTAACAGGTGGGGAGCATCTATGGCATGAAGATGCTGAGGGACAATCCACATCTCGTGCGAGATTTCATCACGCTACTCAGAACAGTGTCCAATTTAAAACTTATGAACTGTTTATGTCTGGAATAGATCTAGAGACATAGAAACATGGAACAGACAGTCAAATCTCAGAGGAAAGGCGTAAGTGGATGGGTGGGTGAGTGGGAAGAGATCAACCAAAGAACTTATATGCATATATGCATAACCCATGGACACAGACAATAGGGTGGTGAAGGCCTAGGGCAGGGGGTGGGGGCAGGCTAGAAGAGGTCAATGAGGAGATAAAGGGGGCATATATAATACTTTCAACAATAAAGATTTTGTTTAAAAACTTATGAATTGCTTATATCTGGAATTTCCCATTTAATCTTTTCAGACTGGACTGTAGTTGACCACAGATAACTAAAACTACAGAAAACAAAACTGTGGATAAGTGGAGGCAACTGTATTAGTAAAATAATAAAAATGCCTTTGGGTTTTTAAAAAGAAAATAAACTTCATGTACTTCCATTTTAAAATGGCACCAAGCAGATCTTGACATAGCTTTCTCTGAGTTAAATGCTAAAATATTGTTATAGAAAAAGGGACTACTTAAAACAAAATTAAATGTTAAGGTAGACAAACTATTGCCAGATTTTGGCAGAAAATTCAAAGAACATTGTTGCCAGGGGAATTTGAGAGAAATCTAACTAGGCTCAGGCTCAGAAAAAACATAGCCCCCCACCCACCCCACCCCACCCCCACCAAAAAAATGAAAAAAAAAAAGAAAAAACATAGCCCACCTTAATTAAAGAAAAAAGTAGATACTTTTTATATCTCCATATTGTCTAACCCTTGATTTAAAAATGAAGGGACTATGCCGAACCGGTTTGGCTCGGTGGATGGACCATCGGCCTGTGGACTCAGGGGTCCCGGGTTCGATTCCGGTCAAGGGCATGTGCCTGGGTTGCGGGCACATCCCTACTGGGGGCTGTGCAGGAGGCAGCTGATCGATCTCTCTCATCGATGTTTCTAACTCTCTATCCCTCTCCCTTCTTCTCTGTAAAAATTCAATAAAATATATATTAAAAAAAAAATGAAGGGACTAAATGAAAGGCTAAGTAGTCATCTATACAACTTTATTTTTTTAAATTTATCTTTACTGTTGAAAGTATTATAGATATCCCCTCCCCAGCCCCATAAACCCCTTCTACCTTGCTTCCATCCCCTCCCCAGGCCTTCCCTGCACTATTGTCTGTCCATGGGCTATGCATATATGCATATTTCATTATGAAAACTTTCACATTCTTTTGGGAGTGATGAAAATGCCCTGGAATTAGACAGTAGTAACTGTTGCACAATATTGTAAATGTACTTAATGCCACTGAATTGTGCTCTCTAGTAAGTTTTATGTTATTTTACCACAATAAGTATAAATTAATTAATAATTTCACATAAAAAGAAAAGAGTAAAATAAACTCCCATAGACCCATCACCCATCTTCAACAATTATTAACCCACAGCCAATCTTATTTCACTTCTATCCTATTCCCTCTATCCTACACTGAATTATTTTAAAACAAACAAATCCCAGGCAGCATATCATTTCATCCATAGTTATTTCAGTATGTTTCTCTAAAGATTAATAACACTTGCTGATAATAGAACACATCTAAAGTTAACAATAACAGTTCCTTAATAGCATCAAATATTCAATCAGTGGCCAAATTTCCTCAGCTGTCTCACAAGGTTTCTTGATTTGAAATAGGATTCAAATAAGGTCACATTGCATTTCTTTTCTATTGTCTCTTCTTTCACTTTCAATCTTTTCAAATATATCCCTGCTTTTAAATTTTTTCTTTAATTCTTTTCACAATGTAATCATTGAAGAAAATGAATCATTTGTCCTGTAAGGCTCTTTACATTCTGAATTTTGCTGATTACATCTTTATGGTATTATGGAGTTTCCACACCCCCTATTTCCTGAAAGCCAGTAATTAGATATAGAGGCTTGAGTAGATTTAAGTAGGGTGTTTTTAGTAAGAATACTTCAGCCCTAGCCGGTTTGGCTCAGTGGATAGAGCGTCGGCCTGCGAACTGAAAGGTCCGGTCAAGGGCACATGCCTGGGTTGTGGGCTCAATCCCCAGTGGGGGCTTGCAAGAGGCAGCCAATCAATGATTCTCTCTCTCTTCCTCTTCCTTCCTCTCTGAAATCAATATATATATATATATAAAAAAAGAAGAAGAATACTTCAAAGTTGTATGGTAGAATCCCATAATGAGGTATCTAATATTTGGTATCTCTTTTTTCATCATGCTAAAATTGATCAGTGGGTTTAGATGTTAGTCATAGCCACCCTTAAAGCATTTCCTATAAGCTCTTTACCTAATAGTCTTAGCAGCCATTGATACTATTGCCCATATCCATTAGTTCCTTAGGGGTTACAAAATGGCATCTTTTAATTCTGTCTTGTTTTTTCTTTGATTAGCTATAATCTATAATAATAAAAGTGTAATATGCTAATTAGACCGGACAGCCAAACGATCCGGACGAAGCCGGGGCTTCCAGGGCCGAGCCCCTTGCACAAATTTTGTGTACCGGGCCTCTAGTGCATATATGAAAAAGACTACTTCATCAATTCCACTAAGGTGGAGAAACTGGAAAGATGGGAGAAATTCTTGATTTTGAGGCAGCAAGGGTGCTGTCCCCAAAATCTCCAAGCAGACTTATCTAAGAGTACAAATGAGTCAGCCCTTAAGAATTCCCAAAATGTTTAAGAGGGGATGAGTCTTGGGGCAGAGAGGTGTGTATTGGGAGGAGGGAGGATGAGCAACTGAAGTTCCTGCTCAAATGGGGACGTACATTTTCATGCTATGTAAGTAATTACTGTTAAAATGATCCAATTAATATCCATAGGCTCAAGAGGCATGGAAAAATTCAACTTATATTTTAGTATAATATCAAATTAATGAGGAAGAGAAAAATTATGTTAAAGTAGGACAATTAGAAAAGTATTTGGAGTTTAAAAAGTGGTATCATCCTTAACTCAAATGTTATACCAAAGAACACCAGGTGAATTACAATTATATATAAGAAATGAAACTAAGAAGCATGAAATTTTTGGTTAATATTTGTCTGACTTTGTATTAATATTTCTAATAATAACAACAAGGAAAAAACTACACTGGGAAAAACTTGATATAGTTGATTTCACATAAATTTGAATAGGTTTGTCAACTCTAACATAAAAGATAAATGACAACCAGGGGGAAAAAATGACAAACAATAACCTCAATATATAAGCTTTTATTGGCTAGTCAATAAGCAAGTGTTGAACATTAATAGTAAAATAGAATATATGCATGTCATTCAAAATGAAAAAAACATACAAATTAAAATAGAATATAATTCTGTTTCTCCTTAAAAACTGACACCAATTTTTTGTCTAATGTTAAAACTTACTATTGGAACTGGTACAGAAAAAAGAAAACCCATACTCTGCAGAGAGAATCATATTATCAGTATAATTTTTTAAGAAGAGCAATTTGGTGTCATGAATAAAATCTTTAAAATACTCTTACCTTTTGAGTCAAAATATCCCTTACTGTAAGTTTAAAATTTCTTTTAAAGACAAACACATACAGCCCTAGCTGGTTTGGCTAAGTGGATAGAGCGTCGGCCTGCAGACTGAAGGGTCCCGGGTTCGATTCTGGTCAAGGGCACGTACTTAGGTTGCAGGCTCCTCCTAGCCAGGGCTGAACCCTGGTTGGGGGAGTGCAGGAGGCAACCAATCAATGTGTCTCTCTCACAACGATATTTCTGTCTTTCCTTCTCCCTTCCACTCTCTCTAAAAATCAATGGGAAAATATCCTCAGATGAGGATTAAAAAATAAAAATAAATACAGACAGACATATTATACAGCTAATAAAATGTGAAAAATTATATAGCTAATAAAAATGTTTCCAAAAATGTTTTAAATGTGAAAATCCTTCACTGTATAATAAAGAGGAACAAAATAAGTTTCAAAATTATTTATATAGTCTAAATCTAATTCATTTATATATGCATGTTTATATACACACAAGTAGATATAAATGTATTTTATAGATGCATATGCATGTCTACATTTAGATAAATATATATTTATATGTGTGTGTATGTCTGAGTGACTGGAGTGCTAACAGTGTTGAGTTTAAGGACTTTTTTCCTTCTTTATAAATTTAATTTTACTTATGTATTTCCCAATGAAACATAATTTTATAATTTAAAATAAAGAAAGCTTAATATTAGTTTAAAAAGAAATTTGTTTGATTCACTCAGCTGCTCCATCTAGGTACTTTCATTTCATCACCATCAATTTTACAAACATTTTTTATTATGTGCCAAGCACTGTCAGTACTGGGATCCATGGGGAAAAGGACCTGACAATTATACAATATTGAATAAGATGCTGACCCTGACCTTCGGGAAACATACTCTGGTAGAAAAGCAGATCTTTACAAAACTAAGTGTGGTGTCTGTACTCAGCACTCTGATAAAAGTATAAACTATGAGCAAACAGTTATTACATTACCCGAATTCTTTTTTGTTTCAGTGTTAAGTTCTGATTAGAGCAAATTTATGTTTTCAAGGACAACTATCTGTGTAGTATAGATTCCCTAGCAAAAGAAAAGTATAGACAGAATGCAAAAGACTCAATGTTGTTAGTACTTCACATAAACATTGTCATTCATTGTACTTGAAGACAGAACTATCAATCCCATTTTTGTTGTTTTATGGCTCTGGTTTCCTCTCAAGTCATCTCTACCTTCTTAGTGCAAAAGGTGGCAATAGTTCAAGATTTTCCCATTAAACATGAGAAATGGTCATCAGCCATGCTTGTCCCTCTCAGCCTCTCTGCCCTGTTCCACATCAGCTAGCACCAGGTCCCAATCCAAACCAACCTTGGAGGTTTTGCTTCACATGTTATGTGGGCAGAGTTAATGGAGCTATCACTTGCTCTTGTCTGAGAACGAGGAATGATGGATGGCTATCTGGTAAATGTATTAAACTTCAGTCCAAGAGAGTTGCTCCTTTGTATATGAGAGAGAGAGAGAGATCTCCATTCACCTCCTGCATTCTAAGAAGATACTTCCCTTCTCATGCTAGTCACCAACATAACTCACAAGTTACTCGGTGTCAACCCCCATATTCAGAAAATTTATTTAACACAGTGCATCCATTCATTCATTCTACAAACACTTATTGAGAACCCTTTAAGTGGCAACACTCTGTGCTAGAAGCTGGAGATACAAAATAAATAAAACATAGTGCTGGTACTTGTGAACTTATGATACAGTAGAAGAGGGAGAGAGACAGACACTAAAACAAATCATTGAAATGAAGCATGATATGTTTTCATAAATAAAATATATCGAGTAACAATTATAAACCTCTTTTATTGAGAACTTTCTCTATAGTTACTCTGATAAATACCTCATATGCATTAAAATCAATTCTTATAACAGTTATCCCTGTGATATATAGATACTTTGCTGACCCTGTTCTAAATAATTCTGACAATATTTTTCTGCCTATGTGCTAAAAATACTAGGACCAAGTAAAAGGAAGTACTTTTGTCCCATGAAATATTTGTTCCTGAAAGATAAGAGTATGAGCCAATTAAAATAGCCTACTTACCAAGACTAACTCACTCATCATGGCTTGCCACCTCCAACATCAGAGACAATGCCCAATCCCAACGAATTCTGTGCCTTGAATCACTCACCTTATAATCACACAGCTCAGGCCCTAAAACACCATATATATCCTCCCCTCATGTATTAATTTTGTAACACTACCAGAAGTCGTCAAATTGGTCTTCTCCCTTACTTCAGAAGACCTAATAAGCTTAGTTTTGCTTGATCAACAGGTTTTTCTGGGATCTGTTGAGAGATCAATGATCAGCAATTGATATTATAGTCATCATTTCACATTTGTATCAGGATTTATGTGAGTCTAACCTAAACCTAATATTTCTGTTCATGTTCCCATTTATGGTGGATTAAAAGAAGTGATATTGGGAAGTGCATGAAGGAAGGGCACAGTGGAGGTGTTATTTGAGCCAAGTTTTAAAAGACGAAGTATTCAACTAATTTCCAAGCAAGGAAACATTATTTGTGTGCAAAGAGACAGAGGTATGAATTTGTAAGATAGATGAAAATAACTTAAAATCATATAAAACAGCTAGAACCAAGACTATATGCGGGGTGATCTGCCAGGAAACAACGCTGGAAACATAGGTGGGGCCTGACCACAAAGGGTCCTGTTGTCTTCCCAAGAGTTTTAATTTTATCTTGTATGCAATGAGAAAACACAAAATGATTTTTAAACCAGGGAGTGACATAATTAGTATTATATTTTTATAAAGTTTATTCTGGCTTCAGGGTGGAAAACTGATCCGGAAGACATAAAACCAGAAACAATGAGAGTGTTTGGGAAGCTACTTTGATAACCTAGAAGAGATTCCAGTGACCTGGGTGATGTCAATAGCAGAGGGATAAAAAAGATGGGACGTATGAAAGAAATAAAAGCAATAGGATTTAAGTGTCAATGAGATGTTGTTAGTAAGGGTAAAAGAAGAGCTTAGTCAGTGGTCAGCAAACTGCGGCTTGGCAAACCACGGCTCGCGAGCCACATGCGGCTCTTTGGCCCCTTGAGTGTGGCTCTTCCACAAAATACCGGCTCTTCCACAAAATACCAACCTCTGCGCATGGGCCACTAAGTTTCAATCGCACTGTATGTGCGCGCCCGCATGTGGTATTTTGTGGAAGAGCCACACTCAAGGGGCCAAAGAGCCGCATGTGGCTCGAAAGCCGTGCTTTACTGACCACGGGCTTAGGTTAATGGATACAAAGTCACACCATTTCAAAGATAAAAAATTTGAGAAAATCTTTTTGGAAAAATAAAGATACATTCAGGTTTAGACACAATTTTAGACATACTGAGTTCTAAGTATCCAAGGAATACCTGGACGAGAAGTTGGATGATGTTGGGATCTCTGAGAGACCCAATAAATAGCACCCTTTCTTCCCTGAGCAAATGAAGAAATAAAGTAGTGGTGCAAGACTAATGAAAGACTTAAATATCACGTTTTCTACCAATAGAGGCCAAGAAGGAAGATGCGATTTTAGATTTGTTATCCAAATTAGCCTGCATACAAATAGATGGACACACCAACCCTGCCATTGGCCCTGGGGCCCATGAGTCAGGCCAAAGCTGAGAAAGGGCAGTCACAATTAAAGTGGTATCACCAAAGCCAGAGCAGGGAAGAATGCAGAAGGAAGGAAGCTGCAGTGTCAAATACTGTGTAGGTTAAGCAAGAGGAGGCCTGGAAAAATACAATGGAATTGGAAATTCAGGACATGGCAATCTGAGAGCAGGGGACTAAGGATTGAAAAGTCAGGTAATCTTCTAAGCTACAAGGCTATCAAGGTATTGAACAATCCTGGGCCTCACTCAGAGGAGCGATAATCTATAATAATAAAAGGGTTACATGCTAATTAGATTGGGCGTCCTTCTGGATGTCATTCTAAACGAAGCTGGGGCCAGAGCGAAGCCCGGGTCCTGGGTGCCGGCTGGCGGCTGGAGGGAAGCTGCCCAGGTCCCGGGTGCCAGAGGGAAGCTTGTGCCAGCAGCCGGGGGAAGGAATGCCTACTCTTGCACAAATTTTCGTGCATCAGGCCTCTAGTAGAATATATGGTCCAATCAAGGCAAGGATCTTGCTTTTTATACCCTTCTCTTATATATTACATCCTCCCAAGATAGGAAAGTTGGAAGAAACTTATAACCAGCTGTCCTTTCCTTATTTAGTGGGTAATATGAGATGATTATAAGGTTTGGTGCCAAGCTACTTCTAAAGGTCTAAGAATTTGCAAGTGTAATAGCAAATTACACTACTATAAAAAAAGTCTCCAGAAGTGCATCTGAAAAAGACAGAACAATGCAACCTCCTATGAGAAAGATGCAATTTAGGGAAGGTGATACTCATGACAGTCTCTTTGCTCTAAGACAGGTGCCTTCTCCTTGCTGCTTTGGAAAAATGTCTTTAGCCTGACATTTAAGTACCACCCTCATGAGACTCTGGTCTACTTCCCCCCTGCATCCCTCCATCCATTCTACTTTCTAGCCTATGAGTCAGCAAACTATGGTCGGTGGGACAAAATGAACTTCCACTTGTTTCTGTAAATAAAGTTTTATTGGGAACACAGCCACATCCATTCATTTAGGTATTGTCTACGAGTACTGCAACATAGATCAGATGTCTTGCAAAGCCCAAATATTTGCTATGTGTCCCTTTACAGAAAAGATTGCATGTGATCTAGCAAACATTACTTTATACTTTTACTAGAGGCCCGGTGCATGAAATTCATGCACGG
>NW_005871079.1:8324502-8352475 GCF_000147115.1 Myotis lucifugus
TACTCTCCCCTGCTGACCTGATTACCTCTAACTGCTCTCCCCTGCTGGCCTGATCGCCCCTAACTGCTCCCCTGCCAGCCTGATCGCCATAAACCACCTCTGCCTAGGCCCCAGCCACCGCGGCTTTGTCCGGAAGAATGACTGGAAGATGTCCAGTTGACCCGGTCAAATTAGCATATTACCGTTTAATTAGTATAGATTAGTCAGCTCAGACAGCCATAACAAAATATCATAAATTTGTGTGGCTTAAACAAAAGAAATGTATTTTTCTCACATTTCTGGAGGCTGAAATTTTGGGTCAGGGTACCAGCATAGCATCATCCCATACACCAGAAAGTGGTGGATCAATTACCAGTCAGGGCACATGCCCAGGTTGCAGATTCAATACCCAGTCTAGTGAGTGCAGGAAGCAGTGGAACAATGTTTCTCTCTCTCTCCCTTCTTCTCTCTGAGATCAATTAAAATGAATGATAAATAATGTTCTCTAAGTATGGTTTTAACAAGAAAGACATTAGTGATCTATGAAGTGAAAAACTCATTATAACACATATATACAGCATGATCCCATTTAAAAAATATTTATTGATTTCAGAGGAAGGGAGAAGCATAGATAGAAACATCAATGATGAGAATCATTGATCAGCTGCCTCCTGCATGGCCCTACTGAGGATCAAGCCCAAAATTTGACCAAGAATCATATTGTGACCTCCTCGTTCATAGATAGATGCTCAACCACTGAGCCCCACCAGCCGGGCCCCATTTTTATCAATACCAGGCACATGAGGTATATTGGCAAGATCTCACTCCTAGACAAAAGTCTGAAATTGCCCAAACTCCTTTGCAGCTAGGTTTCTGGATATGAATTCATTTCTGCTGATTAGATGTGCTTGCACGGTATTTCGAAGGCAGAAGTGGGGCAGAGGCATCTTCCCACAGTTTGGGCTATTTGCTGCTGGTGATCATGTTTGCAGAGATGTGGAGGTTTTCTGTAGTGGAATCCAGGATGTGCACAGGCAGTTGTGGCAGAGGCAGTGCCCAGTTTTGTGGGAGCTGGAGGGCACTTGCGGGGGCAGCAGTTTCCTGATCCCCGGGTCATAGCTGTGCCAGAATGTCCTAGAATTCAGTTGTGGCTGAGGGGGCAGCTCCTCCCGCTGGGCAGGGAGTCTTTCCTGGGAGCCCAGCCTAATACCCACTCCTCCAGCTTTCTGATGATTTCCCAAGCACCAATTCCCTGTGCTAAATTCTTTCCTGCCTAAAATAGCAAAGATCTAAAAACATTTTGGATCCTCTACTTTCAACAAAAACAATGCTGCACACGGTCAGATCTGAGAAATGGGTGGGGTGTTGCAGAAGGCTTCCTTCTTTGAGTCTCAGCTTCCTCTTCTGTAGAACCGAGACCAAAGATTATCTGTTCATAGTTACTGAAGACAGTGGCAGCTGTGTTTCCTGAAGATGGCCACAAGATTTCCTATCCCTCCTGTGGCCTTGCCACTTTCTGCCATGTCCTCTCTCTTGAAGTGGGGCTGACCTCTGAATGCCAAGGCCAAGGCCGAAAAGGCACAGGGCTGCAGCCCCACCCACCCCGGCAGGGTTTCCAGCTCCGGTCCCGCCCATGCTGCTTGGGGCTCTGTCTGGAGCAGGGCATTACCCTCCTGGCTAGCAACCCCTCCCGTCTGCAGCACAGCACCTCGCTGCACATCATGGCCCACCTGCTGGTGCTGCTGGGCCCAGCGGGTGGGGTAAGAGCCCACGTTGGGCCTCGTACCTCCTGGCTTCTGTGTGCCGCTGATCCCTGCGCCCCGCAGCCCCTATTCCTGCTGCTGTTCCGACCGGAGCCAGATGCCCAGGTGCTGCGTGCGGCCCGTGGGGGACTGCTGTGGCCACCAGGAAAGCCTCCCCACCCCATCCCCGACTCTAGTGCCCTGATCCCGGGTCCACTTCCACCAAAGGAGAGCTTTGCCTGTGCAGCTGCCCGAGACTGAGACCGAGCAACTTCAAGGTCCCCAGACCCCAAATTTCTGCCAGCCAAGGCCATTAGCTGGCTGGCCCCACCCTGATCGGGGTGTTGGGGGCAATTGGCCCAGATCAGGCCAGTTCGCTGGCCACAGTGGGTGTCATAGTGACCGGTCGTTATGGTTGTGACAGCATTACAGTCTCTGACTTTTTATATATATAGATTTCCTCCTTTTTAATCTTTGCTTATTCTGGTCACTTTGTGGAATGCCTTTCAAATGCTATATATCCTTCAGGAGCTAGTTTCTTGTGATGCCATTTCTTCCATAGATCAATCAAGATGAGTTCCCTGAGGCTCCTCCCTGGAAGACTTTACTGCTGTTTCTGAATTCCCACAATATCTAAAGTGCCTGGCATATATTGGGGGACCAATTAGTAACTGTTAAAAGAATATAGGAAGGGGTCTGTTTTAGGGTGTTGTCCATTCTTTTGTTTTAGCTATGTACGCATCTCTAGCCCTTCTGTCTTGAGGGTAAATCAGTCTGATACGTCTTAAAGCATTTAGCATGATACCTTAAACACTATGGTGTGATGAGCATTTATTGAATGAAGGGCTCAGAAGCAGTAAGACAGGTAAAGCATGAATTAGTCAGTTAGTAGAAAGAATGTATTATTATTATTATCTCTATATATAAAAGGCTAATATGCAAATTGTCCACCCAGGAGTTCAACCAGGAGACCGGGAGTTCGATGCTCTCTATGACATGCGCTGACTACCAGGGGACGGCGCGGAACATGGAGGGCGTCAGCGACGCGGCACTGGCAGCGGGCAGCAATGGAGGCTCGCTGGCCCCGATGGGAGTGGGACCACGGTGGGATGGTGGAGGTGAGCAGGCAGCACCAGGCCAAGGTGGGGTGCCTGGCGGGACTGCGGGATTGCAAGGCTGGGGGCACAAGCTGAGGCTGCGAGGGTGGGGACTCGAGCTGGGGCTATTGGAGCAAGACATGGCCGGACACACCCTGAAGCCTTCCTGTGGTCCCTTCCAGGCAGGCCAATCTCCTGTGGTGCCTCCAAGGCCGGCCCCAATTGTACCTATGCAGCCGAAAGAAAGCGGCAGCATCGACAGAATATATCTGAAAAACTGTCATCGACAAGTACTACCAATACTGGTAGGAACTGCCTTCACAGTGAAAATGAAGTAAATGAGGATGCAATTATCAAACATAGTTGTGGTGGAATGACTGTTACATGTCGATTTTGCCTATCACTAAATTTCTCCGATGAAAAACCATCTGATGGAAAATTTACTCGATGTTGCAGCAAAGGTAAAGTCTGTCCAAATTATATAAATTTTCCAGAATACCTGGCATATTTTTAAAAATTAATGATAAACAAAGATTCTAACAGTAAAAATTTTATGGAAAATATTTGTTCCATAAATAGTTCTTTTGCTTTTGCTTCAATGGGTGCAAATATTGCTTCACCATCAGGATATGGGCCATACTGTTTTAGAATGCATGGTCAAGTTTATCACCATACTGGAACTTTATATTCTTCAGATGGTGTTTCTCGGAAGTTTGCTCAGCTCTACATTTTAGACACAGCTGCAGCGATCAGTAAAAGCTTAGCAATGCCAGAAAATCAAGGTTGCTCAGAAGGACTCATGATCAACAGAAAATCAAGGTTTCTCAGAAAGACTCATGATCAACACAACCTAATGCATGAAATAAATGAATAAAATCATACAAGATGCTACATGAGGTAGAAAAGGAAGCCCAACCTGGAGCAGCAGTAAAAAGTATTGCTCCCACAGTAACAATGGCAATTAAATATAATTGTAATAGTGATCCGGGTAGATATAATTATCCCTGTGTAACCGAAGTTACCATCATATTCAGAAATGAAGATGGAGAACCTCCTTTTGAAAGAGACCTGCTCATTCATTGTAAACCAGATCCCAATAATCCGAATGCCACTAAAGTGAAACAAATCAGTATCCTGTTTCCTTACATTAGATGCAATGACATAGCCTATTCTTTTTCCACATGGTGAAAAAGGCTGGGGAATGGATATTGCATTAAGACTCAGAGATGACAGTGTAATATATAGATATAGATATAGATATAGATATAGATATAGATATATAGATATAGATATGTATATATATGGCTAATATGCAAAGTGTCCCCTCAGGAGTTCGACTGAGAGACCAGGAGTTTGCTCACTCACTATGACATGCACTGACCACCAGGGGGCGGCGTGGAATGAAGGCAGGCCTCAGCCGGCAGCTGGGGAAGGAAGGCCCCGGCCCACAGCCAGAAGGCTTCAATCGGCCCTGATTGCCGGCCAGGCCTAGGGACCCTACCTGTGCACAAATTTTGTGCACCAGGCCTCTAGTCAACAATAATACCAGACAAAATGAAAGGACACAAGTGATACAAATGCAGTATTATGGATTTCATCTCTCTGTCCGGGACACGTTCAATCCTATTTTAAATGCAGGAAAATTAACTCAACAGTATATTGTCGATTCATATTAAAAAATGGAAGCCAATAGAATAAATTTCATTAAAGCAAACCAATCTAAGTTGAGAGCTGAAAATATGGTGGTTTGATGGATTATCTCACATCTAGATCTGAAAATCACAATGTGCCAATTGGTAAAATGATAATACTTCCATCGTCTTTTGAGGGTAGTCCCAGAAATATGCAGCAGCGATATCAGGATGCTATGGCAATTGTAACGAAGTATGGCAAGCCCAATTTATTCATAACCATGATGTGCAACCCAAAGTGGGCAGATATTACAAATAATTTACAACGCTGGCAAAAAGTTGAAAACAGACTTAACTTGGTAGCCAGGGTTTTTTAATATTAAGCTGAATGCTCTTTTAAATGATATATGTAAATTCGATTTACTTAGCAAAGTTACAGCTAAAATTCATGTCATCGAATTTTAGAAAAGCAGACTCACATATCATTGATATTAAATAGTGAATTCAAATTATGAATGGAACATGACATTGACCATACAGTTAAGGCAGAAATTCCAAGTGAAGACCAGTGTCCTCGACTTTTTCAAATTGTAAAATCAAATATGGTACATGGACCATGTGGAATACAAAATCCAATATTAAATATTAAAATATTCTAATTATTTTCCTTTCAATGTGCACACATCTGTGCACTGGACCACTAGTTTTAATATATTTTTATTGATTTCAGAAAGGAACATCAATGATGAGAGAGAATCATTGATCAGCTGCCTCCTGCACGCCCCCCAGTGGGGATGAACCCTGCAACCTGGGCATGTGCCCTGACCAGGAATTGAACTGTGACCTCCTGGTTCATAGGTTGATGCTCTACCACTGAGACACACCAGCTAGGCTAGAAAGAATTTTTTAGGAGCTCCTACTATTCTAAATTTTAAATGCTTGTCCAACATAAACACAGATTCTAAAATCTTTGCAGGGCCCTCACATCATTAGCTTTTATAGGGATTTCTGCAATGGAAACATTGCCTGCTCTTTATTTTGCTCCCTGGTATTTGAAATGACTGAGCAAGAATCATGTGGCAGAGAACTGAGAAACAGTGAGAATATTTGGGAGCCTGAGACTCACAAGTGAGCTGAAGAGTCCAGGGAGTTAAGAAATATGCCATATCCTCACAGGCCATAAATCTAAAAACAAACTACCTTTGATTTGGATTTGGCAAAGCCTAAAAATAAAAGTTAGGACCTGATTTTTTTTAAAAAATTTTATAATATGCAGAAGATAACATTTACCTTTTAAATCATTTTTAGGTATACAGTTTAGTGGCATTAAATACATTCACACTATTGTACAACTGTCACCTCCAGGCATTTCTAGAACTCTTTCATTTTCCCAAACTGAAATATTTAATTTCAACATTTGATTTGCAAATTCGGAATCTGGATTATCTCAGATATTATCATGGGACATGGTCTCATCACTTCATTAACTCAAGTCATTCAGTGACCCTCCCCAAGTATAACTCCAGCATACAGAAAATGATCTGATTGTTTAGAAATAATTCAAGACAATGAAATTTTAGGCAAAATAATTATGCATTGTGCCAAGGCTCTAAGGAGATTCAATGGCTGGGATTGGGATTGTTTCTTTTTTTAATTATTGAACATAATTAATAAGAAATGTATTTTATGCAAGCATCTGTTGCTTTTTTATATATTAAAAAAAAAGAAGATGACGCAGCAGCAGCTACTCCCCAAACCTTCCCAGTACCCAGCTATACTCATTTTCTGTTAACAGATATTCCCACGTGTCAAAACATAGTCCCAAGAGAGGATTCTGTATCTTCCATCCGAGCATTTCCAGAAATACAGTCTTCTTGGCTAACATGGCAATCGCTGCAGGGTGTCCCACAAGAGGGCCACTCTTCACCTTGTAATGTCTAACCACTGGAGTGTTTGTGTGGTGAAGATTGATTTACAAACCAAGGTATCTGATCCCGAGGGCCACTCGCTTCACTCTAGCCTTCAAGAATTGTATTTCACAGTTCCGGATAACCCGCTTGGATAAACAATCAAATTGAGCCCCAGAATTGCCCAGGAAGCACAAGGCTTGTCAGCCATCAAGCTGGGGTGCCAGCTCTGAGGCTTTAAGGCAGGGTAGATGTTTCTGGAGGTACCACCCACTCTTAGCCAGGTTTCTTAATTGGCACGTGCTTGGTTTCTGGTTACTTGTCTACATGGTGGTACAGCCCTGGCGATTAATCACTCGCTAAAATTGCAGTCTTCAATCCAGAAAGGCCATGTCTATCAAACAGAAGACCAAATTCTGGAAGGATCTGGTTGGAGAAGTGTTCAGTGGTTTTCCAGTGCTAGGGGTCTGTGGGCAGAGCTTGTGCAATTTGCATGGACCAAAGGAAGAGTATTGGCTTCTCTAATACTCTTGATCCCCTCAACCTGGATTTGGGTCTGGTGCAGAAGCTGCTTCAGACTGGAACAGGGCACCTTTTAAAGGTGGCTGGTGGAAGCCAAGCTGACACCATTACAGATAATAAGTCCTCTTCACTCAAAACAGTCTTTCATATGTATTAAAATGATTAAAGAAGATGTAGGTGATGCATACAAACTTTTTAATACTTCATGAAGCAGACAGTCTTCACTCTCAAGGATCCAGAGAACTGCACAACGGGGCAGAGGACAGGAAGCTTTTATAGGATAAAGAAAGAATAAAAGGAAGGAAGAGAAAATGAATAAGGAACAAGGAAGTAAGTATAGAGCCCAGAGTTGGTTTGGCATTTGGGGAATGGCTGACAGAATATTGGGAACTTCTGGTCAATTGGAACATGTACAGAGACACAAAAGTTTTCTAAGTTTTGGTTTGCTGACATGGCACCCAGAGCAGTAGTGGCTCCATTTTGGGCCTGGAAAGTTATATCAATGTATATATCTATATAAATAAACATATTTTATGGGGAAAATATGCATTTTATATTTGGATGAATCTACATAAGTTTTTCTCTTTTTAAGGAGAAATTCTGCTGCAAACAAGCAGATGAACTAAAACCTCTGAGAAAAATACAGACTTCTCGTGCAAATAGACCCAGCAAGTTCAGACATACTGAGTGAGGGCCAGAGATTGGAATCCATGTCCTCCTAACTCCCCACCCACAGCTTTCTCTCCACCCAGCTGCCTGCTTCACAGTGCGCCCTTTTAACTTCAACACGCAGGGAGGCTAAGCCATTTACAATGTTCTGGTCTCAATTCTTATTGAGTGTGAACAGCAGGAGAAAATGAAACCTTTGAAAGAAGCAAACAGGATCTGCCTGTGGACATCCCAGAAATCAATGTCAGACCCAGAACAAACACAGACAAGCTTGCCTCAGAATCCACTATTCTTTGCCCTGAACTCATTTTCACCTGCCCGTGAGCCTTGCACTGTCTTCAATATTTGTGGTTTCTGATTCTTTGAGATGTACAAGGTGACAAGGAAAATTCTAATACTAGAATGTCCCCCAAATTATACCTATACCTGTGCCCCAAATTATACCTATACCTGTGCCCTAAGGAGCTCTGAGATTTCAGTATCTTTCCAGCTAGTGTATTTTTTAATTGATTTGAGAGAGAGAGATATCAGTTTGTTGTTCCACTTATTTATGCATTAATTGGTTGATTCTTGTGTGTACCCTGACCAGAGATGGAACCCTTAACCTTGGTGTACCCGGATGATGCTCTAACCAACTAAGCTACTGGCCAAGGCCAGCTAGTGTATTTTTAAATGCAGAGTTGTTTTTCCATATAATTGAGAGGCTAGACCCTTGAGACAGGGAATACCACCCCTATTAGATGTTCCTGCTGAAGCCCTGAATAAAGTGTGGGTACTCCCTGAATAAATTAGTATTCGATACCATGGTCAGTTACTTAGAGCTAGGAGGAAATGTTTCCTAAGAGTATTGCCCTGTTCTTTCAGAAAAGAAAAGAATCTCATATACAGTGGTTCCCTGATCTTTTGCACTGCATTATTCTCAGATGTCCAACTATTTTTTTTTTGCCTATATTTAAGAGAACACATTGATTTAACCAATTAGTAGGAGGCAAAATGAGTCACCCAGAATTCTTTTTCTCCCCTTCAAGTAAATGACAGAAGGATTCAAAGCACCAGCACCCAAAAAGACAATGAAGACTTAGTTCAACTCTTTGATTTTTACAGTCACATAAGCTAAGAATTACCCAGAGATTCTAAGTAGTTTATGGGAGAACCCATTTCCTGGTCATGGATCTTGTCACCACCCCTCATGACAAGAGCAGGTTGACACTCTTGCCCAGTTTGCCTGGAACCATCTCGGATGATGTATGCTATCCCAGTGAGGTTACTAATAGTGCCTCTGTCACTCTCTGAAGTGTTCCAGTGAAGACAGTAAATGACATGGTCACATCTCCTAAGGATGTGTGTCACTGGGTTTCTAACTAAGATAGATAAAGCCACCAGGAGGAAGTCAGAAGTGTACAGAGCATTAGCCCTTGGACTGAGCACTCAGAAAACTGGACTGTCTTCAATATTTGTGGCTCCTGATTCTTTGAGATATTCAAGGTGACTAGTGAAATTCTGACACCAGAATTTCTCTCAAATTATCTTTACACCTGAGCCCAAACCTCACGTTGATGTGCATGTTCCTCAAACTCTCAGAGACACCCATGATCTAAAATTGGTGAACAATCACTCATCCAGTTTATGGCTCCATTCCCTGAGCAAACATGCCAGAGACAATAAGCTGCGCAGCCTCCCCCTTCTCTCCTCACTATGCCAAACCATTCCCATGAAACCCTGACCTTTCCAAACGAGCTTGGCTCTTGTTTTAGTTTTTGTCTAACTCCCTAGGGTCTCACACTTTGGCAAGATTCTGTTAGGTTTGTCATGTTTCAGACTCGTAATGATTAAGAATCATAGAGGGCAAGGGAGTGGGAGGAGCAGAGACAGCAAAGGAGGTGGGGGAGGGGAGGCAGGAGGAGGAGGGGTTGGGGAGGAGTAGGAAGTATTGTTAACAACAGGGCCACTGGGACAATCAGCCATGGGAATGATTTCAGTTTAAGCAACAAAGACTGTTTTGTTTCCCTGAACTCTCAACTGAGCAGCATTTGGCTGAAACAGAAGAAAGAGATCCCTGGGGAAAGTCGGAGGCTGGGTATTCAACTGACTCCCTCATCACCACAGGCTGTCATCTTGTCAGGAGCTCATAAAGCAGGCAAAGCTGGGTTCAGTCCCCCGCCAGGGGGGAACCACCCAGGGAGACCTCAACTGCTGCAGGTGTTTGGGGTGATGCCGAGGAGGTCTCTCTCTTCTCTCTGAACCCCTCAGTGGGAGATTCGCCCTCCTAGAGATTCTGCCTTCTCTCACAGAGACATGAAATAAGGTTCAGACCACTTGGGATAATAAAGATCCCAAGGCAACTTGCAGGAGCTCCCTGCTGGCTCCCTTGGGAAGTAAACCACACCCATGTTCTTCTCTCACCTGCCTTCCTTCCAAATGAAAAACGGTGCTCACTTGAGAAACGGGGACAGTTTCCCAACTGGGTTGTTGTGAGGACCAGGGAAAATACAAACAGGGCGTTCTCACCACTGTGTCTGACAATCAGTGGTGCTACATGGCAGCCCTCATTAGTGTTCTGCATTAAAAGGCCTGATTTATTTCCTTTTTTTTTTTTTTTAGAAAGAACTAAATGACTTCCTAAGGAGCACTATTAGACAGTCAGAGAGTCTGTCTTAAAAAACAAGGTACATTCAGTCCAGTGTTTGAAGGAACGGCATGCCCTGGTCTGTCTGAGAGCACTTCCCAGCACAAAAATTAACATGTCTGAATTTACAAAATGATCTCTGTGGAAGTAGGAAGATGGTCATGTGGTGCTGGCCATTCACCCACAAACCCGTGGCAGTGATGAAAGAAAAAGCACATGATAAACACCCTGTACACAGGCCTGGGTGGAGAAAGATGAGCATCTGGTCAATGTCAATGGGCAGATTCTCCATAAAGAGACTCAGACAGTAGGGGGCAGGGCTGCCTACTTAAACTTGAGAAGTCCAGGGGCACAAGAGGAGGCAACATCTGCTAGAAGTCAGGGGAAGCATCAAACATTCTCATTCCCCTCTCATGCTCCCACCTGCCCTCTCACTCAGGGTTGAGACCAAATGCATTCATACCCCAAAACTGAGCTGCCAGTGCCATGACCTTTCTGAAACCCTCTTTGCTTTAGGGGAGTAGAACAGATCCTGATCTGCCCTCTCCAGTGCACCATTCGTTATTGCTCTGAACAGGCTGGGACTTGCTTTCAAAAGGCAGCTGGGCCTGGGGACCATATTTCACTTCTTGACACCATTAATTGGGTTATGAGTCAGAGCCATAATGAAGACAAGTTTTGGTGTCTCCTGCAACTGTCCTGGGAAATGCAGACGCACAGGCCCAAAAGCCACAGAGGGAGGGAGAGATGGACAGATTTGCTTTGTTTATCGGGCCCGCATGGCCACCAGATAAATGGTCAGTGCCATGGGACTCCTCTGTGGACAGACCTACAGTTTTTCTGCTGTTCCCAGAGGCACTTAGGTGTCAGTCTCTCACCCAGAGTGGCTCATTAGTAACAGGAGGAAGTGGGAGGAGGTAGATGTAGATTCAAAACAAGCTACAGTGGGAAGCTTAAAGGAGGGAATATTTTGAGAGCCTGTGATGGTGAATGTGAGGCAGGAGCTGGTCTTCCATGCAAACCAGACTGTTCCACATTCAGGCATGAGACTAGCTCCCTCAGTGGGACAGCAAGAAGAACAAGCTCTCTCAGCAGCTGTCTACGTCAAGGAGCAAACTTGGAAAGGTCTGTTTCAAAATTAACAGGCCAGACTTATCAATCTTGCAAGGAGCCATCATACACGTTGTCCTGAATCTGTTCAGTTAGGCTGCATAAAACATGCAGGCTGATAAGTCCATTGCCACAACTAAATCAAAAGTTCAATTACATTTATAGGATTATTGGCATCTCTAATACCTTCATGCAACTCTATCAGACTTCATTTCATCACCCTGCCTTTTGGGTTATATGTTTGCAGCCCCAGATGCAATCTCGCTTGGATTTTAGAATCCCCTGGTCTGCCATATTGTTTATAACTAGCAGGAGGCTCATGCATGGACCTGTGGAGGGGATGCATTATGACATCATCTAAGGAAGTTACGATGCAGGCCATGTACAGAGTCTCCCTGAAGTCACCACTCCAGAACAATTTCACAAATCCCAGCATTTTACAAACCAGACTAGAAAGGCACAAGGTCTGGTAAAGATGATCATTCTGAAACCAGGACTTGGGCACCGTTTCTAGGGGGCAGAAGAGGCATTGTGCAGTACTGTCTGATTATCTGCTGCCAGTCCTGGGAAGGTGAGAAAGCTAGGGTGAGAGGTCGGGCAGGTGGGTGAACCAGGCCTGAATGCTGCCCCAGGGAGTTTGGGAAGCAACAGAGACAGTTAGAATTTGTGTCTTTGAAGCCATATACTTAGAGGTTCATTCTGAGTGCTCTGGAGTCAGATTGCCTGGTTCCAATTTAGCTCCATTCTGTTTCCTTGGGCAAGTTTGCCAACCACTCCCTGTCTCCTCTTTCTCCTTTGTAAAATGGAGAGAATAAAACTGCTTGCTTCATAAGACATGTGTCCTTGCTTCAGAGGACACGTATCAGGTTTATGTGACCTGCATAGAATGATGCCTGGCACAAAGTAATTGCTCAGAACGTTAGCTCTTATCACTAATATGCCTTCTCTAAGCACCTGATTACGTTGACTTTATTATCTCCAAAGGAACAAGAAGTTGCAGACTCTGCCCCTAAAAGGAATGAACATTTAGCCAGATAGCCCAGGCAACCTAAAAACATGGTGGCACCACAAATGCCTGTTACCTCCACTTGCTCACTCAAGACACCAGAGGCTTTCTGGTTGAAACTTTCCAGAGACAACAATACCAGATGAGGCATACAGAGCAGCCTTACATTGTGCTGCCAACCGTGGAATCAGATAGGGTGCTAGGGCCTGAAACCTGGGCTCTAAACCCTAGTGCCTCTGATAAGTACCAATTACACTCTTCCTCAGCATTAGCAAGCGGCAGGCTGCAAAATCTGGATGCATTTTAAGACAACAAAAAGCTAAGTATTTCCTGTTACTCAGTTGCTTATTAAACCTCCCATCTTGAGCACTGCAATCGACCCTAATAACATGGTTATTTATCCTCAGCCTGTGTGCCCTTATTCATTAACTGGCATCTATTCCACATGAAGTTACCATCCTGGGAATTTCCAGTTCCGGGGCTGGACCCACAAGATTGCTCACTCAAGTAAAATTCTGGTGGGAAATTGGTGGATGAAGCCCCAACTTTACCCAAACCCTCCACACTCCAGGTGGAATTGGAATTTAGAACTACCGTCACCAAATGTCACATTCAAGTGATATGGTATTTTCATCTAACTTGGTCTGAACTGTGAATATTTCTGGGCTCACTTACCTTTAAAGACAACCCCAGCCGAGATTAACGCTCACTGCCACCGCACATGGTGCCAGAGTGTAACATTTACAAGGGGAAAATAACTTGATAGTGAAGGAGACCAAAAAGGCATAATTACCCAAGGCAAACTGTTTTGTTCATTCAGTGATTACAGTGGTTTTAAAGCCGTATAATTTATCATAGCTCAGAACAATTTAAATCTCAGTTGTGCTCCTTTGAGAAACCGAGATACTTCCCTTCCTTTATTCCTTCTGACAGGCTATTCTTTTAATATCATCTTAGTTCTAAGATGGCATAGACTCACCTTTCCCTGCATCACAAGCAGAAGAAAAAGAAAACTGACAGAGACAGGCTTGTACCTTTGCATTAGGCTGCAATGCACAAATAACCAAAGAGTATAACAATTCCAAATGGGTGTAAATTTCTTTCAGGTTCAAGGATCAGTTTGCTTGTTTTGCTGCTGCTAATCACCTCTTAAACAAACAATTGCTTTATCTGTGTACTGTGCCTCATTTCACTTTCAAATTATGTGTGTGTTTTGCTGCTAACAGCTTATTATGATCTATAATTAACAATTTTGCTGAAAGCAGAGCCATGTATTGAAGAGAGCCCACATGCTATCTGAGAAGCACTTAAAACAGGCGGCCTTTGTTTTCTTCACAGATTGGGCAAACAGAAGGTACCTCCCTCCCTGGCGATGCACTGTCTTCTCCGGAAGTCCAGAAGCACACAAGCAGAAAAGTAAAAGAGAGATTTCCAACTTGGCAATATTTCAATTTTCTATCTTTAAATATAAGTAAACGAGGCATTCTCAAGTTTTGCCACAATTTAGAATCACCTAGCAAGATTCTAAACTGTCTCACCCCAGACCAGAATCTCTGTGGCCTGAGTACTAGTTAAAGTGTCCAGATGATCATAAAGTACAGTCAACATTGAAAATTATCATGGCAAACCATCTAGTCTACTTTGCAGGAGCCCAGAGGGAAAAGGTTCCACCAGTGAGAATTAAACGGTTAAAAATTGAACTTACTAGACTATGCTAAAACTTGGATTCTTTTCCAAGTGCATGGAATACCTCCAATGTAAGTGACTTGCAGAAGGTTCTTTTGGCTCATCTCTCAGCTTATTCAAACTCACCATGCAAGCAGCAAAGTTGTTTAAAAGCTTCTCCCATGTAAATAGGCCTTTGAGATAAATGGAATGGAAAAATCGGTGGGTAACAGATTTCCTGGACATATTCCAGAATAGGCAACCTGCATTTCTCTTGTGGCTCAACCACTTTAGAACTTTCTCTGTAAGGCTTGATCAAGTTATTAAAGACACAGCTCCTGAATTCTTGTGTTGAAAGGTCTTGGTATGGTTCTCCACTGTGAGACTGGAGGGAACCCAGTTTCTTCCATGAGCTTCAGAAGAGGTGGGTGTGGGCTTTAGTGTGAGTGAGCCGTCAGAACTTTTAGCGGTAGGTATCTTTATTCCTCTGTGATGCAGCCTTGAAGCCCTGCCAGGGGAGCTTCTCCTGGACCAAAGACTAAAGTTGCCAATTTGTTTCCTGTGCTCCACTCTATCCTCGAGGCCACCCTCTCTGGAAACTATTATCTATTATTCAATTGGATTTGGTATCAACTAACTTTATCTCATCAATTCTTGTACATGCACATTCAAATTCAAAGAGCTAAAAATGAATTCTGAATTGAATACTGCCCTTTTTGGGGAGGGGAGCAACTTTCTCCTTTCGTACTTCTATTCAACTCTTCCTTCATCAAACACACGCACAAACACACACACAGTTCTGTTATCTAATCCAGTAGTTCCCAAACATGGCTGGTCACTTGATTCAACTAGGGAGCTTTTAAAATTATAATTGCCTGGGCTCCACTCCCAGATTCTGCTTCAATGGGTTTGGAATAGGCCCAAGAACCTGTATTTTTGGAAGCTCCCAAAGTGATGCTGACAATCATCCCTACTTGGAAACCACTCATGTACTTCCTAAGAGAATGCCAGGTCTGACTGAGGGAGAAGGGAAAGGGCTGCCCCTGTGGCACTGCATGGGAGTGATGTTCAGAAGTAGGCAAGGATTTGGGCTACTTCTTCAAGTCTGTGGTGCAGTGCTGGGCCACACAGCAGCTGTCCGAGCACGTACTATAGAGTGACACTGCTCACAGAGTGAATGGCCCGGGGTTTGCAATCTATCACCATCACTGTGCAAATAGTTCCCAGAGGTGTCAAAGGAAAGGGCCACCTTTGGCCACAATTAAGATTTTCATTTTCCAAAATCTATTCTGCACACAGTAAATGAGAAAGCATCTGCTGTATCCAAGGGTCTTCTCCTCAAATGAAAACCTCTAATTGAACATTAAAGAGGGGAGCGAGGGGTTGGGAGGAATGGGAGCTGGGAAAGAAGGTTTATAAGAGGGTTGAAATGCATGTAGCATGGAGGGCAAGAGACCTTACATTTAAAAATCACTTCAACACAAAAACATTTTCTGAAATGATGGAGTAAGTAAGGGGTAGAAAGCTAAGGAACGCTTCTCAGTAACTCTCATTGGCTGGTTTGCCTCACAGATTCTCCTCATGAAGAAAACATTCTGCAAGGCAAGAAATATTGTGTCTTAAATTGCATTCATGAGATTCTCTGATAAAAAAATCAATGTTTCAGATCAATTTTTCTTAAACAAGTTCATCATACTCTAGAGTGATCAATAGGGAATGTTTTTAAGCCGCTTCCCAGCCTTCCCACTTCAATAATTGCTAGAATTTCATATCGACAGGCCATGGGATGCATTGAAGGCTGAATTGATCCATTAGCCTGTGGTGCTAGAAGGCTGGGCCACAACAATAATGCTGTATCTCCCCAGGGACAGAGCTGGAATCAAACAGGAGGTAAGCCATCACATTATGTGTTTGACCCTGGAGGAGCCAGGCTCCAGTTTCTATTTGTAACCAGGGAAGGAGGAAGAGGAAGAAGAATGGAGGAAGTAAGAGGAGAATGGGACCCAGAAGAAGCAGCAGCCACAACTGGGAAGGAAGGAAATGCCAACAGACCTACAGCCTGATTACAAATGGTCCCCATCGAAGAGGAAATGCATGTGGCCACGTGCACCACATATGCTGGGCAGCTGCAGTCAAAAGAAAAATAAACTCAAAAAAACTCCAAAAGGGAAGCTAAATGATGATCATCAATATCATTTTGGTTCTGAACCTTAGCTCTTCTTTGAACCATAGTTCTTTTTTAACAGTGATGCGAATAATTACTCGTGCCTGGGGCAAAGGAGAAAGAGCCTCTGAGAGTGCAGCCCAGAAGAGAAGAGCAAGGACAAGGGAAAATGGAGAAAACTCTTCCCCAGTGCCAAGAGGTAAAATTATTCATCTTGTAATCATTCCTGAACAGCTGTTCTGTGCATTTATGCTACCCACCAGCTCAGCAGCTTATCATAACAGGAATTATAATACAAAAAGCATCTTGGAGAAATCAAGGCTTGATTCACTATAGAGAGGACTTACCTTAGGGGGCCAGGTCAGACTGCCTTTTGCAGTACAAAGTCTAACTTTGGTAACAGGAAAATAAAATCTGGCAATCACAATGTATTCTAGTGAGAGGCACTGATCTGCCCATTACAAAGCCACAATTAATCTATTAATCCAAGAATTGTTCATTAACTATCCCACACACCACAGTTATGTGAGCTTCTGAAAAACCTGTTGGAAAGCAATGTCTGTGGAAAGCAAATTTACACAAGATGAAAATTGCACACCACATGCTAGCATGGTTAACCTTCAATTTTTATGTGGAAATTAGGTATGCCTTATTAAAACTCAAAAGCCAGAGCTTTACTGCTCTCAAATACAAGCATATGTAGATAGCAGTAGCGTGAGCATAGCTCTGAGTGACAGGCTGGTATATATTAGCAGCTGGGTCAGACCTCACCAGAGGATAAACTGACTTTATGCATGTACCAGACATCCTGAAGGATGCTGACCTCCTTGGAAACTCACATTTTTTTTTTCAGTTTTCAAGAAAACTTTAGGTAATGAGGCTATATGGGTACTTGCTCAGTATATTTCAGAGTTCACCCTGGACCACATGCAAATATAATTAATCTGTCCACTCTGAATAGACAGTTGCAGTATCACCTATGTGATTTTTTTTCAGAATATTTTTATTGATTTCAAAGAGGAAGGGAGAGGTAGAGAGAGAGAAACATCGATGATGAGAGAGAATCATCGATCAGCTGCCTCCTTCATGCCCCACACTGGGGATCGAGCCCGCAACCCGGGCATGTGCCCTGACCAAGAATCGAACCCTGACCTCCTGGTTCATAGGTCTATGCTCAACCACTGAGCCACACCAGCTGTGCACCCATGTGATTTTTTATACAAGAAGTTAAATATGGGAGAAATAAAATTACAAAAATAATGACTGATTCAATAATAGGTTTGTTGAGTATGACACTAGATAAAACCATTGAGAGGGTTAGGTAATATATGCAGTTAGCAATATATTTGAGCAAATATGCTGTAAATTATGGAAAATTAATGCATTACTTCTAGAAACAGTGATTTATGGAAAAAATAATACACAGTGGCCCACAATAGGCAGAGATGCAGTGGCAATACCAACATGGCTTCTCACCTGGAGTGACATGGACAAGCTTGTCACCCAAATGTCCTCTATCAGGGCATGGGGCTAATTCCTACACAGGGCAAGGCAGACAGATCACACTTTAAGCAGGCTTCTCAAAATCGCCACTGCAGTGAGTGATAGATAAGACTGTCTCAGGAAGTGAACCTCACAGACACGCTGTCTATGAACCAACTTTATCCAAACAACTGTGAAGGTTTTATAAAATGTATGTCCCCAAACTCCACCTCCAGAACTTGTAACTCACCAGCTCTGAGGTGAAGTCCTGGAATCTGTACTTTTTAAAAGTTCTGTAGGTGACTCCAAAGGATAGGTTAGGGTGGGAACCAGTAAGTTATATATGATTTCTTAGGTGCTCAGTCCTTTCTGTGTAAAGCATGTGTGTACCAGTGGCATGTTAGAAATGCAGAATCTCAGGCCTCACCTACTGAATCAGAATCTGTATTTAAACAAGATCTCCAGGTATTTGGTGTGGATATTAAAGTTCAAGAAACACTGCTCTAATTTGTTTGCATACCTCTTAAGTCACTTAAAGTTATCTACCTATTAAGTCACTTAAAGTTATCTATCTAGTGCTCACTGGATTGCCTCCACCTTCCTTCACATGCAAAGAAATGCCTTCACTAAGGTGCAGCATCAATTTTGATAAGTCTCATGAAGAATATTTCTAGTTTTTAGTAAAATCATTGTTTAAGGCATTATATATCATTAAGGCTGTCAAAAATACAAAGGCCTATAAAGAAAATTATTCATTCATTTTTATTTTAAAGTACTAATTAAAGAGAGAATCATCAATCAGCTGCCTCCTTCATGCCCCACACTGGGGATCGAGCGAGAGGTATTGATTTCAGAGAGAGAGGAAGGGAGAGTGAGAGGGAGAGAGAGAGAAACATCAATGTGAGAGAGAGAAGCATCTATGAGTTGCCTGCCATATGCAACCCATCTGGGGAGCAAACCTGCAAGCCAGGCATGTGCCCTGACAAGGAATCGAGCCAGCAACCCTTCAATGCATGGGAAGATGCTCAACCAACTTGGCCACATCGACCAGGGCAAGAAAATTGTATTTAATGAAAAACACAACAGAAAGTATTAGATGTTTGAATGAGAAAATATATATAAGAACACACACACACATACACACACACACACACACACAAGCAAATAAAAGTGAATAAAAGCAATCTATGATTGCAACATCCAAATGCAGATACTGTTGATATTTTGCTGTAAAGTACATGTACAAATTCTATGTATCATCATAAACATTTTCACAGAATGAAAATTAGTCATTTTCAACATGCCATCAAAAGATTCATATGTAATAGTGGTATGGAATATCACTATACCACTATTCTTCAGTGTCTTCTTCCAGTTACTTTTTTGCTAGTATGAGCAATAGACATCCTGAACTTCATTTGGATTTGAAGATCCCTGAAAATGTTTTTAATATACAACGTCTATAAATTTGACTGAGTCTCCTAAGGAAATCCTACAGTGACATTTTTCAAATGAGAATTATAGTTAATTGTGTTTCCCTTTTTGCTTTTGCTATTGGGAAACTCAAAATAAAATGTAATGCTCAATTATTCTGATTATTCCAACCTAGATTTCATATACATATATAATTTTTGATAGAATGAAAATATGCATCTCTAGTAAGATTCATCAAATCTTTTATTTTATTTTATTGCTTAAAGTATTACAAAGAGTAGTACATATGTCTCCTTTTTTCCCCCATTTACCGTCCCTTAGCCTCCCCTACCCAACCCCCCCCCCCAGTATCTTGTGTCCTTGGTTATGCTTATATGCATGCATACAAATCCTTCAGTTGATCTCTTACCTTCCCGCCCCAACGCTCCCAGGCCTTCCCGCTGTAGTTTGACAGTCTGTTCAATGCTGCTCTGTATCTACTTTTGTTAATCAGTTTATAATGTTCTTTATTATCCATAAATAAGTGAGATCATGTGGTATTTTTCTTTCATTGACTGGCTTATTTCACTTAGCATAATGCTACCCAGTTCCATCCATGCTGTTGCAAATGGTAAGAATTCCTTCTTTTTTACAGCAGCATAGTATTCCATTGTGTAGATGTACCACAGTTTTCTAATCCATTCATCTGCTGATGGGCATTTAGGCTGTTTCCAAATCTTAGCTACGGTAAATTGTGCTGCTATGAACACAGGGGTGCATATATCCTTTCTGATTGGTGTTTCTGGTTTCTTGGGATATATTCCTAGAAGTGGGATTACAGGGTCAAATGGGAGTTCCATTTTTAACTTTTTGAGGAAACTCCATACTGTCTTCCACAGTGGCTGCACCAGTCTGCATTCCCACCAGTAGCACACAAGGGTTCCTTTTTCTCCGCATCCTCGCCAGCACTTATCCTTTGTTGACTTGTTGATGATAGCCATTTTGACAGGTGTGAGATGGTACCTCATTATTGTTTTGATTTGCATCTCTCGGACAATTAGTGATTTTGAGCATGTTTTCATGTCTCTTGGATTTCTGAATGTCCTCTTTTGAAAAGTGTCTATTTAGGTCATTTGCCCATTTTTTGATTGCACTGTTTATCTTCCTTTTGTTTAGTTGTATGAGTTCCATGCAAATGTTGGAGATTAAACCCTTATCGGAGATAACACTGGAAATATGTTCTCCCCTGTACTGGGCTTTCTTGTTGTTTTGTTGATGGTTTCTTTTGCTGTCCAGAAGCTTTTAATTTTGATGTAGACCCATTTGTTTATTTTCTCTTTAGTTTCCATTGCCCTAGGAGCTGTATCAGTAAAGATATTGCTACGACAAATGTCTGCTATTTTGCTGCCTATGGCTTCTTCTAAGATTTTTATGGTTTCCCATCTTACATTTAAGTCCTTTATCCATTTTGAGTTTATTTTTGTGTATGGTGTAAGTTGGTGGTCTAGTTTCGTTTTCTTGCAAGTATCTGTCCAGTTTTCCAACACCATTTATTGAAGAGACTGTTTTGTCTCCATTGTATGCTCTTGCCTCCTTTGTCACATATTAATTGAGCATATTGGCTTGTGTCAATTTCTGGGTTCTCTATTCTATTCCACTGATCTATATGTCTGTCCTTGTGCCAGTACCAGGTAGTTTTGAGAACAGTGGCTTTGTAGTATAGCTTCATATCTGTTATTGTGATCCCTCCTACATTGTTCTTCTTTCTCAAGATTGCTGCAGTTATTTGGGGTCTTTTTTATTCCAGATGAATTTGGAAAGTTGTTCTAGGTCTTTGAAGTGTGCCGTTGGTATTTTAATGGGGATTGCGTTGAATTTATAAATTGCTTTGGGCAGAATGGACATTTTAATGATGTTGATTCTACCAATCCATGAACATGGTATATTCTTCCATTTGTTCATGTCTTCCTCTATCTCTTTTTTCAATGTCCTGTAGTTTTCCGAGTACAGGTCTTTTACGTCCTTAGTTAAGTTTATTCCTAAGGTATCTTAATTTTTTTGGTGTAATGGTAAATGGGATTGTTTTTGTTTTTTTTCACTTCTCTTTCTGTGAGTTCATTATCAGTGTATAAAAAGGCCATAGATTTCTGGGTGTTAATTTTGTATCCTGCTACTTTGCCAAATTCACATATTAGGTCCAGTAGCTTTTTTATGGAGTCTTGGGGGTTTTCTATGTATAGTATCATGTCATCTGCGAATAAGGACAGTTTTACTTCTTCTTTTCCAATTTGGGTGCCTTTTATTTCTTCTTGTCTGATCGCTATGGCTAGCACTTCCAGGACTATATTGAACAGGAGTGGTGAAAGTGGGCATCTCTGTCCTGTTCCTGTTCTTAGGGGAAATGAGTTTAGTTTTTGCCCATTGAGTATGATGTTGGCTGTAGGTCTGTCGTATAAGGCTTTTATTATGTTGAGGTATGGTCCCTCTATTCCCACTATGCTGAGAGTTTTTATCAAGAAAGGGTGTTGGATTAGGTCAAATGCTTTTTCTTCATGGATTGATATGTGATTTTTGTCTCTCAGTTTATTTATGTGATGTATCACATTTATTGATTTGTGGATATTGTACCATCCTTGTATCCCTGGAATAAATCCCACTTGGTCATGGTGTATGATCTTTCTAATGTAATGCTGAATTTGATTTATGAGAATTTTGTTGAGGATTTTAGCATCTATGTTCATCAAGGATAATGGCCTATAGTTCTCTTTTTTTGTGGTGTCTTTATCTGGTTTTGGAATTAGGATAATGCTGGCTTCCCAGATAGAGCTTGGAAGTGTGCCTTCCTCTTGAATTTTTTGAAATAGTCTGCGGAGGATAGGTTTTAGTTCTTCTTTGAATGCTTGGTAGAACTCCCCTGTAAAGCCAGCCGGACCAGGGCTTTTGTTTGCTAGAAGATTTTTGATCACTGCTTTAATTTCCTCGGTAGTTATCAGCCTATTCGGTTTTTTTTATTCTTCTTGATTGAATTTTGGGAGCTTGTATTTTTCAAAGAATATGTTCATTTCATCTAGCTTGTTCATTTTGTTGGAACAGAGTTGTTCATAGTATTTTTTAATAATCGTTTGTATTTCTGTGGGATTGGTTGTTACTTCGCCTCTTTCATTTCTGATTTTGTTTATTTGGGTCCTCTCTCTTTGCTTCTTGGTGAGCCTGACTAGAGGTTCATCAATCTTGTTTATCCCTTCCAAGAACCAGCTCTTGGTTTTGTTGATCTTTTGTATTGTTTTTTTTGGTCTCTATGTCATTTATTTCTGCTCTGATCTTTATTATCTCCTTCCTTCTGCTCACTCTGGGCTTTTCTTGTTGCTCTCTTTCTAATTCTTTGAGATGTAGAGTTAGATGATTTACTACCATCTTTTCTTGTTTTGTGAGATAGGCCTACAGAGCTACGAACTTCCCTCTCAAGACTACTTTTGCTGTGTCCCATAAATTTTTGGATTGTTGTGTTTTCATTGTCATTTGTTGCCATGATGCTTTTTATTTCTTCTTTGATCTCTCTGGTAACCCAATCATTATTTAAAAGCATGATATTTAGCCTCCAGGTATTTTATTTTTTATTGTTTTTATTGTAGTTGATTTCTAGTTTTATGCCATTGTGATCTAAGAAGATGCTTGGTATGATTTCTATCTTCTTGAATTTGAAGAGACTTTGCCTATGACCCAATATATGGTCTACCTTTGAAAATGACCCATGTGCACTTTCGAAGAATGTATATTCTGTGGCTTTGGGGTGGAATGTTCTGAAGATGTCAATTAATTCCATCTAATCTAGTGAGTCATTTAGGATGACTGTTTCTTTGCTGATTTTTTGTTTAGAGGATTTGTCCAGTGGTGTTAGTGGGGTATTAAAGTCCCCTACTATGACTGTATTGCTGTCAATCTCTCCCTTGATAACATCCAGAAGTTTTTTTTATGTATTTTGGTGCTCCTGTATTGGGTGCATATATGTTTACCAGAGTTATATCTTCTTGTTGAATTGCTCCCTTTAGTATTATGAAGTGGCCTTCCGTATCTCTTGTTATGGCCTTCACTTTGAGGTCTAATTTGTTGGATATAAGTATTGCTACCCCAGCTTTTTTTTCATTTCCATTAGCCTGAAAAACCTTTTTCTATCCCTTCACCATCAGTCTGTGTGAGTCCTTTGTTCTAAGGTGGGTTTCCTGTAGACAGCAGATATATGGGTCATGTTTTCTAATCCACTCAGCTACCCTATGTCTTTTGATTGGGGCATTTAATCCATTTACATTTAAAGTTATTATTGATAGGTACTTGTTTGTCACCATTTTTATTCTTTATGCCTGTGTTCCTTCTTCCCTTCCTATTTCTTCTTTTTATAGCAGACCCTTTAGCATTTCTTCCATTGCTAGTTTGGTGGTAATAAACTCCCTTAGTCCTTTTTGTCTGTGAAGCTCCTGATTTCACCCTTAATTTTTATTGATAGCCTTGCTGGGTACAGTATCCTTGAATTCAGGCCCTTGCTTTGCGTGACTTTGTATATTTCATTCCATTCTCTTCTGGCCTGATGTGTTTCTGTTGAGAAATCAGTCGATAGTCTGATGGGAGATCCTTTGTAGGTAACTTTCTGTCTCTCTCTGGCAGCCCTTAAGATTCTTACTTTGTCGTTGGTGTTTGCCAATTTAATTATCATGTGTCTTGGTGTTGATCTTTTGGGGTTCATCTTGTTTGGGACTCTGTGAGATTCCTGGACTTGTGTGAGTTTTTTCTTCCCGATATCAGGGAAGTTTTTTGTCACTATTTTGTCAAACAGGTTTTCTATTCCTTGCTCAGTTTCCTCTCCTTCTGGTACCCCTGTTATGCGGATGTTGTTTTGTTTTGGCCAAAGTTCCCTTAGGCCAGTGGTTCTCAACCTTCCTAATGCCGTGACCCTTTAATACAGTTCCTCATGTTGTGGTGACCCCCAACCATAAAATTATTTTCATTGCTACTTCATAACTGTAATTTTGCTACTGTTATGAATCGTAATGTAAATATCTGATATGCAGGTATTTTCATTGTTACAAATTGAACATAATTAAAACATAGTGATTAATCACAAAAACAATATGTAATTATATATGTGTTTTCCGATGGTCTTAGGCCAGGGGTCCTCAAACTACAGCCTGCGGGCCACATGCAAATACAAATATTATATTTGTTCCCATTTTGTTTTTTTACTTCAAAATAAGATATGTGCAGTGTGCATAGGAATTTGTTCATAGTTTTTTTTTAAATTATAGTCCAGCCCTCCAATGGTCTGAGGGACAGTGAACTGGCCCCCTGTTTAAAAAGTTTGAGGACCCCTGTCTTAGGCGACCCCTGTGAAAGGGTTGCTCAACCTCCAAAGGGGTCACAACCCACAGGTCGCTGCCTTAGGCTCTCCTCCTGTTTTTAAAGTTTTTTTTTCTAGATGCTGCTCTGCTTGGGTATTTTTTCCTACCTTGTCTTCTAGCTCACTGTTGCGGTCCTCTGCTTCTTCTAGTCTACTGTTGATGCTTTCTATTGAGTTCTTTATTGCAGCGATGTCATTTTTCATTTATTCTTGGTTCTTCTTCATTTCCTCTTGGTTCTTACACATATGGTTGAATTTGTCTTCCATCCTTTTCAGCAACCTTATGACCATTTCTCTGAATTCTTTCTCTGTCGTATTGCTTTCCTCCATTTCATTTACTTCCTTTTCTGGTGATTCCTCCTTTTCTTTCATATGTGGGCTGTTTCTTTGTCTCCCCATGATCGCTCCTCTCAGGGTTTCTGGTTATGTAGCTTGCTCTCTCTCTCCTACGTTAACTTTCTTTAGGCAATGCCAACTGTGTTTAATTCACCAGTTCCGGGTGGGTGCTCTTTGATTCAGCTGTTCCTTCTGCTCCGTGAGAAGGTGCAGGGCCCATCTTCAAATTCACATGTTTGTCTCCCCCTGAGCAGACCTCCCAGGCACCTGTGGCTGGGGAGGTTGGAGTTCCGGCATTCCTGGATTCACAGCTGAGGTAACTGGTCCCTGGACGTTGTGGTTGTAAGGTCCCGGGAGGCATCCAAGATCTCCCCAGTTGAAGGTAAGGCTGGGGTTCTGATCACAGTTAGTCTCTGATCACAGCCGTCTCCCCCTTCAAGATGGCGTGGCCTCTGCGGCAGAGCAGGCCACTCCGGGAGAGATTTCAGCTGCAGTAGAGGCTGCCCAGTCACAGGGGGGCTGGTCCGCCAGTCCCCAACAGTCCCTTGGAGTATAGATGTCCCTCACTCACAAATACTGACACTCCCCACATGTCCACACAGTCTCTTTTCGTTCTCTCACTCTCACGGTATCTAGCAGCCTGCAGTCCCATCGGCAGCCATCTTACCTATCCTCGATTCATCAAATCTTTTAAGGCAATAGGGTAGCTATCAATTTAAATAAGTGTAATTAGTGCTTTCAAATAAAAAGATTCCAAAGCTGAGAGTTCCTTTTAATGCATACCAATAAAAAAATTACAGTTACGTTAGGAATATAAAGCTCAGCAAACATACTGTTATTTAAATACCAACCAAAATTTTCCTTACTATTCTGTTATTAGACATTTATTTCTTTATACCTTAAAGCAGCAGTTTTCAACCTTTTTCATCTCATGGCACATATAAACTAATTACTAAAATCATGCAACAAAAAACATTTTTTGCTGGTCTGACAAAAAATATATAGCTATAATTCTTTTTACTCACACCGGATAGCTATTGCTGTGTTGGCTGTTGTTTTTTTATTTGGCAATCTAAGGGAAAAAAGATCAGTGCCCCTGACTCAATAGTGGAGTACTGAATATTATATTTTAAAAATTCTTGGGGCACATGGGTTGAAAATTGCTGCCTTACAGCATGCCCCTATAAAATGCTTAAATCCATGTTAAGTGAAGGACATTAAATTCAGAGCAAATTAAAAATAAATAAATAAATAAATAAATATAAATAAATAAATAAATAAAATTCAGAGCAAATTGCTGCAAAGGGGAAAGAGGTGACTATAGAAAGATGATAAAAAGGAACTAAAAGAAGAAACAAAACCCTAGCCCAGTCATGGCGAACCTATGACACACCTGTCAGAGGTGACACGTGAACTCATTTTTTTGGTTGATTTTTCTTTGTTAAATGGCATTTAAATATATAAAATAAATATCAAAAATATAAGTCTTTGTTTTACTATGGTTGCAAATATCAAAAAATTTCTATATGTGACACGGCACCAGAGTTGAGTTAGGGTTTTTCAAAATGCTGACACGCCGAGCTCAAAAGGTTCGCCATCACTGCCCTAACCGGTTTAGCTCAGTGGCTAAAATCCAGTGAAGGGTCCCAGGTTTGATTCCAGTCAAGGGCACATGCTCGGGTTACAGGCTCAACCCCCAGTAGGGGGCATGCAGGAGGCAGCTGATCAATGATTATCTCTCATCATTGATGTTTCTCTCTCTCTCCCCCTCTTCCTTCTTCTCTGAAATCAATAAAAATATATTAAAAATAAAAAAGGAAAAAAAGATGGAGGCTTTGCCCCATGAGAGCACCTACTGTGGGAGATTCTCAGAGAGTGGGTTACAATACAATGACTTCTAAGGGAAATGAAGCTTTAATTCATTGTAAATATAGATTAGCATACAAGGATTGAGTTTCCTCTGGAAAGGGGAAGTTTAGATTCAATCAGATTTAAATGCAAATAAGTGATAAGACTAAGGTAGAGAAAGACAAAAAGTGAGAATTACTTTATCCATTCCCAGGATCAAGATATGAATGTGAGATACTGTCAGACAGAAATTTGTCTGCTTAAATTTGAAATGATGAAGACATGGGAAGGCGGGAAACGTAGACAACTGAACAGTTCCCATAGCAACTCCCAGTGGTTCTTAAGAGATTTGACCCAAGCCTTGTCTCACCAGTAACTAACTTAAGCTAGAGGACAGAAACTGAAGCCTTTGTAACATTCTCTGCCTTCTAGGCACCTTCTTGCTTGCAGTTAGTTAATGTTAGGAAAACTTCTAATTCTTACAAAAATGGTAAAAGTAGATAACCTGAAAGTACAAAATAAACTTGAGATAGACTATTTGATGTAAACCTGAAGAATACAGACCTTCAAAGCTTCAGACTTCATGTTACATCATAACAGAGATAGAACCAACCTCGTGGACAGAGAGCACCTCAGATGTAGCCCTGTAATTGGTCTATTATTACTGCAGAAGAAATAAGTGGCTTTCATTTGGGGAGCAATTTAACTCTGGGGCAAATTATTTTATACTAAAGCTCAACCAATGGAAAGCATATATATAAAACAGGTAAGCAATTAATCCATTTGCAAACAAGTGAGAAGAGTTTTGCTTGGCCATCTCAGAATTGGAATTTTTGACCTGAATAAGACAGAATAAGTGCCTTAGTCCAGGGGTTCTTAGTAAATGAAAAATCTGATGTGGTAGGCAGAATAATGGCCCCCAATGATGTTCACTTCCTAATTCCTGGAACTTGAAAATATGTTTCATGGAAAGGGGGTATTAAAATTGCAGATTAAATTAAGGTTGCTAATCAGCTGATCTTAAAAATAGAAAGATTACCCTTGATTATCTGGGTGGGCCTAGTGTCATCACAAGAATCCTTTAATTTGTAAGAAGGAGGCAGTGGAGGAGGTAAGTCAAGGAGGGATTTGAGCCCTAGCCAGTTTGGCTCAGTGTATAGAGTATCAGCCTGCAGACTGAAGGGTCCCAGGTTCAATTCTGGCCAAGGGCACATGCCCAGGTTGTGCGCTTGATCCCTAGCAGGGAGCGAGCAGGAGGCAGTTGATCAATGATTCTCTCTCATCATTAATGTTTCTATCTCTCTCTCTCTCCCCTTCTCCCTTCCTCACTGAATCATATATATATATATATATATATATATATATATATATATATATATATATATAT
>NW_005871079.1:8352575-8412335 GCF_000147115.1 Myotis lucifugus
TGTATTTTAAAGGAGGGATTTGAAGGAACCATACTGTTGGCTTTGAAAATGGAGGAAGGGGTCATGCCAAGGAATGCATGGAACCTCTGGAAGCTAGAAAAGGCAAAGAAATGGATTCTCCTCCAGAACTTCCAGAAGCAACACAGGTCAGCCAATACCTTCACTTTAGGTCAGTGAGACCCATTTCAAACTTCTGACTTCCAGAGCTGTAACATAAGTTTGTGTTATTTAAGCTAGTAGGCTTGTGGTGATTTGTTACAGCAGTAATAGGAAAGGAACACACCTGGGAACTTGTTAAAAATGCAAATTCTCTGGCTATACCCCAAACCTGCTGAATCAGAAACTCTGGGGGTGGGGTTCAACAAAACAGCATTTTAAGAAACCATCAAGATAATTCTGATGCATGTTAAACTTTGAGATTACTGATCTAGTTCAACTCCTTCTAAGACCCAAGAGTGATTGATTTGCTAATGTCAAGGAGCTCATTAGTGGCAGAACTGGAACTGGACCTACATCTTCTGGGCTTTTTAAAATCAGTTACTTTATGACTTTTTAAGCATGTACTTCTATTTAGTCTAGCCCTGAGCTGTTTCATCAATTAAGTAAAATTAAGTCTGTTGAGAGTAAAAATTTAGGTAATATATAGGTGAAAGTGCTTTGAACAGAATAAAATGTTGTTTTGTGCATTTTTGTTTAAAAAACAAAACAAAAATAAACTCAAAATGGATAAAAGACTTAAACGTAAGACGGCAAACCATAAAAATACTAGAGGAATCCACAGGCAGCGAAATCGCAAACATATGCCAAAGGAATTTCTTCTCTGATACTGCTCCTAGGGCAATGGAAACTAAAGAGAAAATAAACAAATGGGACTACATCAAAATAAAAAGCTTTTGCACAGCAAAGGAAACCATCAACAAAACAACAAGAAGGCCCACTGCATGGGAGAACATATTTTTGCCAATGATATCACCGATAGGTTTAACCTCCAACATTTACAGGGAACTCATGCAACTTAACAATAGGAAGATAAACAATCCAATCAAAAAATGGGCAACGGACCTAGATAGACACTTTTCGAAAGAGGACATACAGAAGGCCGAAAGACATATGAAAACATGCTCAAAGTCACTAATTATACGGGAGATGCAAATCAAAACAACAATGTGGTATCATCTCACACCTGTCAGAATGGCTATCATCAACAAACAACAAGTGTTGGAGAGGATGTGGAGAAAAAGGAACCCTTCTGCACTGCTGGTGGGAATGCAGACTGGTGCAGCCACTGTGGAGAACAGTATGGAGTTTCCTCAAAAAACTAAAAATGGAACTCCCACTTGACCCAATGATCCCACTTCTAGGAATATATCCCAAGAAACCAGAAACACCACTCAGAAAGGATATATGCACCCCTATGTTCATAGCAGCACAATTAACCACAGCTAAGATTTGGAAACAGCCTAAGTGCCCATCAGCAGATGAATGGATTAGAAAACTGTGGTACATCTACACAATGGAATACTACGCTGCGATAAAAAGAAGGAACTCTTGCCATTTGCAACAGCATGGATGGAACTGGAGAGCATTATGCTAAGTGAAATTAGCCAGTCAGAGAAAGATAAATACCACATGATCTCACTCATTTGTGGAATATAGAGAACAACATAGACTGATGAACAGGGGCAGATCGAAAGACAGAGAAACAGTGATCAGACTATCAATCCCCAGAGGGAAAGTAGGGAAGGGTGGGGCTAAGGGGAAGAGATCAACCAAAGGACTTGTATGCGTGCATATAAGCCAAACCAATAGACATGGACAACAGGGGGATGAAAGCATGAGTGGGGGGGGGGGGATTGGGGGTAAATGGGGGGGATGAGGATACACTTGTAATACCTTAACCAATAAAGAAATTAAAGATAAATAAATAAATAAATAAATAAACAGTATTTTGCCCTGCTGGCATGGCTCAGTGGTTGAGTGTCAGAGGTCACAGTTCAATTCCCAATTAGGGCACATGCCCAGGTTGAGGGGTTGAGGGCTCGATCCCCTTTTGGGGGCATGCAGGAGGCAGCCAATCAATGACTCTCTCTTATCATTGATGTTTCTATCTCTCTCTCCCTTTCCATTCCTCTCTGAAATCAATAAAAAATATTTTTTAAAAAATAAAATAAAGTATTTTTACTAAGCTGATTAGTGGTAATATTATAATGGAATTTATATGGGACTGGAGTAGCCATTATTTCTGTGTATCCAGCAAGCTATTCTATCTTTTCTCATGCTAATATAATCACTCTCTCCTTAAAATGTCACACATGGATATGGCATATAACCCACATCTGGCCAAATAATACCTAATTCTCCTGAATTGTGTTTTGAGAGGATCATATGACTCTGGACCAGTGTTTACCCTTAGGATTACCATATAACTAATTGGGCAAAGAATCCCTTTTCACTGTGTTTGCTAACTCCTGCCATTTAGAGAAATTCTATCTGCAGAACAAAGCCCAGCATAGATAGACATGCCAGTTGTATGGGTGGGTGGGTGGGTGGGTGGGTGGGTGGATGGATGGATGAAGATGGTGGCAAGAAGCAGAAAAAGACTCCTAGAGTCAAGTGTGGATCCAGTTCTTGAGGCCCTGGGTTCTATCGCATAACTTCAGTCTTATAAAAAACTATACCTATTTCCTTCTAAGCTATATAAGCAACAAATGCCCCTTTTTTGCTTAAACTGTCTACATAGAGTTTCTGTCACTTGTAGCCCAAAGAGTTCTGAATATATAGCATTCTTCTTAAGTATAATACTGTTCTTTAATACCAAAATATTGCCTTTCATACTGACAATTCTCTTCATCAGCACTTCATAGCAGTTTTAATCTGTACTCCCACCATCCTTAGAAGGCACCATGCTGAGGGTCAATTTCCAGGCTCTGGCACCCATTTGGAAGTCCTCTAACTTGCTACTCCACTCCCCACTGCTCTCACTAGTCTTTCTTTCCCTGCAACTACATCAAGAGTTTCTCTAGCCAACAGCCCAATGGTATGGCACCAAAACTTGCAAAAAGGTTTTCCTCTGTCTCCTTATAACTTCCACCTATGAACATTTCTATAATTCCCAGTAATACCTACAAGTATACCTGTAATTACTCCTTGAAAACTCACTGAGCATCCTATCTTCATAAAGTTCCTCTGGACCTTCTAAGGTAAGAGAAGTACTAATAAGAATCACAGCTTTCCTATGTAATTTAGTTCAAATTTGACTCAAGCCAAATGCTACCTGGAACTGAATCCATAATGACGTTTGGATGATTTTCTACTGTGTATGAAATGAGGTTATGATTTGGAAACTATGCCTAGTGGGCTAGTACTCATGTAACAGAGGTCATCACAAAGCCTCCCAACTGATGGAGAAAGAACTGAGTTTAGAAATAATTTTCTATTCACTAAAAAAAGCTATGTCTAGTAGAAGGGAGGGAGGAAGAGAGGGAGGGAGGGAGGGAAGGAGGGAGGGAGGGAGGGAGGAGGGGAGGGAAGAAGGCATCTACTGGCCAAGCAAAGGAGGGGAATGAGAAAAGCCAATTCTTTATTTTGTATGCTGAAAAAAAGAAAACATCCTTATTGACATGAAATACTTTCAAGGAGAACAAGGAGTTTTATATTTTAAGGTGGACACCAGAGAAGGGTAAATTCATCCAAAATATAAAAACAAATATGCCATACAGAATAGTATGGTATAACACAACTCCCTTCTAGACTGAAGCAAGCATTTGTCTTAAGTAATTAGCCAAGGTCATGACACAGAGAAAGAAATTCATACTGAGCTATCTCCTCTTATAACCCATGTTGTAGAAGGCAACAATAGCTTTCCCAAGTCTGGGGAGAACATATGTCTTTTTTACGCAACATCCATTTCTCCAACATGCTCCTTGGACTTAATGAAAACCTGCATCTGCCACATGTCTGGGTTCACCTCAGCAGTCTGCATCGCAAGGCTTCTTCCATTACAAGCCTATCTTTACAACATGGTTTCCAAGTCCTGTGGGCTAATTAAGCACAGCTGGGTCTACATCAGCCCCATTCAAGTGTGACAATTAAGCTGGCAAGAAAAAAATCAATCATCATTAATCACTAAATCCATGTAGTGACTTTTAGAGGTGCTAAATGGGTTGAGCAGGGCAACAGTGATGCTTTTCACTGAGTGACCAAATGGTTAAAGTAAGAGAGAGCACACATTGCTCCTAGCATGAATAGCCTAGGTGGGAACATCAGATGCTCATGTGTGTACAGAACAAGAAAATCTAGTTAAAGTGGGAAGGAAGAGCTTATAATTTCCCATACATTGCACTCCCTCCAATTTTGACTCACTGTTAGGACCAGGGGGAGATGCATATATAGCTATTGCCACCACTTGTTATCACCTCAATGGTACCTCTGTTAGAATTTAGGATATCTCTTTTAGAGTGAATATATATGTATTCACTTGTAAAGTGTTTTCATTGAGCAGGCTTTTTCCTTTTATTGAACCATTCCCTATAGCCCTTTGCCTTACTATGCTTTGAGAGTTTATGCCTTTTCCAAAAATAGTTTTTACCAAACCACTCACTATAAAGGAGTCTGGTTTTTACCATCTTCATTTAATTTGCCAAAACCACCCTCTCCTTTTTAAGGAACGTAGTGTCAAGCTTTCAGATCTCCATGAGAACAATTAGCACTAAGCTCATTATTGCTTTCTAAAATGTTTTGGTTTAGGTTTGTTTTGCTGTTTTTAATTCCCTTCTGTTTCACTAGCCAAATAGGCTGACTGTGGAAGCTGCAGAAATATTTTATTGTGCTCACGAGGAGAATAGCTTATGATATAAAGGAGCCCAGTCCCTCGTTTCTTCGCTGGACATTACTTTAGAAGCCATTTGTCCTGTGCCCTGTGGTAGAGAATACAAGCCAGGGTGTGCTTATTTCCCAAAAATGAAGCAAGCTCTGGTATTCTTCCTGGTGCAAAATGAGTGCAGGGATTGACTTAGGCAACAACACACTCAACACTGCTTCTCTCACACTCCAGCTGAAAACAGTAACAGCACAGGGAACTCATTTGCAGGCCAGTTTGAAAAGCAAGAGGTACAATAATAGGAAAACAGCCTTAAGTAGGTGAGGCAATTTTCACTTTGCTTCCTGAAACTTCAAGGTTTGTGTCCACTATAAACTCACCATGAGATATGTCCTGTTCTTGGGTCGCTCTGAGGATTCTTTGCTGGAGAACCAGCCTGGGGGAAGGTAGGTTATAAATTCCAACACTGTCACCACTCTGAACCTTCTTCCTTTCAATACCAGTGCATGATCACTCTCCTCAATGAACTTTGGAATTGTTTAAAAGATAAAAATGACTAATATCTAAGGTCAAATTTTCTCCTTCTCTTTTAAAATCAGAATAGCATATGGGAAAAAAAAGAAAGGCATCTTCCTTTAGGCCTCCATTCCCCTTTTTATCTTCCTGGAAGCAGCAATTTTATTTTTTTGAATATGTTTGTATTGATTTCAGAGAGAGAAAAGATGGAGAGAGAGAGAGAGAAGCATCAATGATGAGAGAGAATCATCCATCAGGTGCATGTGCCCTGGCTGGGAATTGAACCATGACCTCCTGGTTCACTGGTCAACACTCAATCACTGAACTACACCAGCAACTTTAGAGTGAAGAAGCACAATATGGAAGAGGTGGTGGCTATGATGGAGGAAGAGAAGCAACATTACCAACAAAAGATGGAAAAAAGCAGGAATGACAAAAAGGAAAGGGGAGGGGACAGGGGATCCTAGAAAGCAGACATAAAAGGAAGTGGCCTGGACAAAATCATGGAGAAATCCAAGATGGTCTACGGCGTCTCCATTTTCCCACACACCTTTCATTTCTCTTAACAATGCTTAGGCACCCAGCAGTCTCCTCTTACCCATCCAGTCCCACTGTCTGGAATAGCACTAGCTCTCACAAACCCCATCCACATCAAAACATTATGCACTTTGTTATCTGTTCACCAGACTGAATGTGTATGGTCTAGCTGACCCCACTATGTCCCCCCCAGTCTCCAGCATAGTGCAGACACAGCAAGTACTCAATATATACTTAAAGAAGACTTAACTAAATAATGAGGACTGGTGGACTACTAAATTTAGAAGGGTTTTATGAGGATTTTTATGCTTTCATGACCCTGATTTTCCTGGAAAAAAATCACAGGTAATTGGCAGGCTCTGGAGTAGACATCATGGTTGTTCAGGGTTTGGGAGCATCTTTACACCAAGGCAACGACCTACTGACAGCCCTAGGGGAAAGGAGGGGAAAGGAAGGCAACAAAAGCTCAACTTGTATAATAATAAGTGGCTAATTCTGGGCCTCCCTCCCCCTCCTCCACCTCTCTCTCTCAGATCTCTCTCTCTCTCTCTCTCTCTCTCTCTCTCTCTCTCTCTCTCACACACACACACACACACACACACACACACACACACACACACACACCATCCAGTCTCTCCCCTATCACACTGGACTGATGTCAGAAATTTAAAGCCATGTCACCGAAGGTTTTGAACACCTTGGGACTGCTAACACCTTCAGTTGTCAGTGATGTATACTGTAGTGTGAGTGTGTGGTTCCTGAGCCTGTTTTGATAAAGAGAAAGAAAGTCAATGGCAGGTACTATCAATCTAATTTAGAGTCATAGCGAAATAGGCTAGGACTCAAGATAGGAAAAGAAAAATGTTCAGATGCCCTTCAGGCCAGCTGTCCAAGTGTCATCTTCTAAACTAGAAAATCATTGGCTGGTTAACACAAACTCTCACCCAAAACCTGCAAAACGGACACTCGCTCAATCACTCAGAATTGCTGTTTTTAAGTTTCATGAACAAGATGCCTCTGTGTTTCTGGCAATGCAGGTGACCCACATGAAGAGGGCCAGCTGAGTTAAAAAGCTGCTTCGCCATCTGAACTCATGTTCTCCATCAGCAGGTTTTGCCAACAAGCTCATCTCCCAGGGCCTAGGCCTGGCACAAGGTAAGCAGATACGGAAAGGAAGGAAGTATAGTCAGAGCAAAAGCAGGAGCGAGTGATCATGGATGTTGGCAGACTGGTTTTCCTAAGCAAAACACCACCAACAATCCAGCATTCGAAACAGGAAAGAAATAGATGAAAAAAGCCACACACATGCACATGCACACATGCGCGCATGAACACACACACAGGCACATACCTAGAGAATAAGAATAGCTCAGGAATAATAAGAACTTTTAAGGGAGCACAGGTAGACAGCAGGAAAGTCTAGAGGCTTGAGATAGGAACCCAAAGCCCCCAGAGATGTGTGACAAATGATAAGGATTTGATAACTAACAGCTCTAGCTCCTGCCGGTGTAAAAACCTATTGACTGGGCATCATTGCTGGGGCATCCAATCCAGATGCTATTTTTAAAAATGTCCCCCTCAGGGCCTTCCTTGGTGAGTGCTGCAGGGTGCTGGCCACCGATGTGAGTGCTCAGATGGACAAGTGTAACAGGATGTCAGAATAGGACCCTTCAAACCTCATTTGTCAATAAGGGCCTCATATGACAAAATAACAAAGCTAGTGTGAGATACTACCTCTTCCCATAAGCAGAATGTATAACAGCAATATAGGAAAACCTGTTCCACTAGTCTTGACCCCAGCCACCCATCTTGAGAAGATAAAAGGGAAGAGAAAGTAGAGAGAGAGGGTTGATGAAGGGTTTCTGCAGAAGAAAGCTGTTCCCTATAGGGAATCCCCATCACAGCTGGAACCCCATTGCGCAACCCAGGGAAATCAGCCCAATTGTATTTGATGTGTCCTGTGTATTCTGGAGAGCCAGAAGCTGTGAGATATATGGAATGAAATACGAATGCTGCTTCCCACCCCTATACCCCAGACTTCTAAAAAGCCACAGCCTAGTCCCACCATACTTCTTAGGGGAAGAGGTGAGGGATGCTGCCTTCTCTACGCACATTTAGTGAGGGAATCTTCAAGGTTCACATCACAGAGCTTTGAAATGGATTTCCTGCCTCTGAGACATACACAAAAGACAAAACAAAAAACTAGTGCCTGATTCATTCCTGAGAAAGACAAAGCAGATTGAGCACTGGAGCCTGACGTGAGGGGACATGACTGGCAGAAGTACACAGTAGCATGGAATACATCTGAAATCCCAACATTCATTACACCAAGTAGGAGGTTGCGGAAAGATATCAAACTAGGCTAAGAGAGCTATGGACAAGAGGAACATCAGAGAACTTTCAAAATTCCTGAAAATTACCCATAACAGAGCCAGATGGGACCCTCTGCAGGCCCAGAATAGAAGCCACCAGTCAAGTAAGAACTGTCCTACTCCTTATATCTCCTTGCCCCCATTCTATGCCATCACCACCCCTCCACATATAACCATAACGTGAGCCTGGAGAGAAGAGTAGGAAAAGCCAAGAGGCTCCCCTTTACTCCTGAGTGTCTATCTGAGGAAGGGAAGATTTAAAACTGTACTGTTTGCTACTGCTGTGTAACAAATTACCACAATCTTAGCAGCTTAAAACAACATCTGCTTATTACTTCACAGTTCTGTAGGTCAGAAGTTCAGCATGGCTCAGCTGGGCTTTTTATTTTTTTCAGATGGAAAACTATATTTTTAACATATATTGCTTTGATACTCTTTTTAAAACTTTTTTTAATTTAAATTCTTTATTGTTTAAAGTACCACATAAGTCTCCTTTTTCCTCCATTGACGACTCCCTAGCCGCCTCCACCCCCCAGCACATGCCCTCATCCCACCTTTACCCCCTCCCCCACCCCTGTCTGTGTCCATTGGTTATGCTCATATGCATGCATACAAATCCTTTGGTTGATCTCTTACTCCCCGACCCCCCACCTTCCCTCATAGGTTGGACAGTCTGTTCGATGCTTCTATGACTCTGGTTCTATTTTTGTGCATCAGTTTATGTTGTTTATTATATTCCACAAATGAGTGAGATCATGTGATATTTATCTTTCTCTGACTGGCTTATTTCACTTAGCATAATGCTCTCCAGTTCCATCCATGCTGTTGCAAATGGTAAAAATTCCTTCTTTTTTATAGCAGCATAGTATTCCATTGTGTAGATGTACCATCAAGTGAGATTTATTCCAGGGATGTAAGGTGGGTACAATATCCGCAAATCAATAAACGTGATACATGACATAAACAAACTGAAAGACAAAATCACATAATCATATAAATTGAGGCAGAAAAGGCATTTGACAAAATCCAACACCCTTTCCTGATAAAAACTCTCAGCAAAGTGGGAATAGAGGGATAATACCTTAACATAATAAAAGCCGTATATGACAAATCTACAGCCATCATCATACTCAATGGGCAAAAACTAAAACCATTTCCCCTAAGAACAGGAACAAGACAGGGTTGCCCACTTTCACCACTCCTGTTCGACATAGTACTGAAAGTGCTAGCCATAGCAATCAGACAAGAAGAAGAAATAAAAGGCATCCAAATTGGAAAAGAAGAAGTAAAACTGTCATTATTCGCAGATTACATGATATTGTACATAGAAAACCCTAAAGACTCCATAAAAAAATGACTACAACTAATAAATGAATTTGGCAAAGTAGCAGGATACAAAATTAACACCCAGAAATCTGTGGCTTTTTATACACCAACAATGAACTCACAGAAAGAGAAACTAAAAAAACAATCCCATTTACCATTGCAACAAAAAAAATTAAGATACCTAGGAATAAATTTAACCAAGGAGGTAAAAAACCTATACTCAGAAAATTACAGGGCACTGAAGAAAGAGATAGAGGAAGACATAAACAAATGGAATAATATACTGTGTTCATGGACTGGAAGAATCAGTATCATTAAAATGTCCATACTACACAAAGCAATCTATAGATTCAGTGCAATCCCCATTAAAACACCAACAGCATACTCCAAACACCTAGAACAAACTCTCCAAAAATTCATCTAGAATTCACCCCGAATAGCTGCAGCAACCTTAAGAAAGAAGAACAACGTTGGAGGGATCACAATACCATACATCAAACTATACTGCAAAGCCACTGTTCTCAAAACTGCCTGGTACTAGCACAAGAACAGACATATACTAGTAGATCAATTGAACAGAACAGAGAACCCAGAGATTGACCCAAGCCATTATGCTCAATTAATATTTAACAAAGAAGGCAAGAGTATACAATGGAGTCAAGATAGTCTCTTCAATAAATGGTGTTGGGAAAATTGGACAGATACATGCAAAAAATGAAACTAGACCACTAACTTACACCATACACAAAAATAAACTCAAAATGGATAAAGGACTTAAACGTAAGACGGGAAATCATAAAAATCCTAGAAGAAGCTATAGGCAGCAAAATATCAGACATATGTCGTAGCAATATCTTTACCGATACAGCTCCTAGGGCAATGGAAACTAAGGAGAAAATAAACAAATGGGACTACATCAAAATAAAAAGCTTCTGCACAGCAAAAGAAACCATCAACAAAACAACAAGAAAGCCCACTGTATGGGAGAACATATTTGCCAATGTTATCTCTGATAAGGGTTTAATCTCAGCTGGGCTTTCTGCTTAGTGTTTTACAAGACTAAAATCAAAGTATTAGCCAGCTAGCTTCTAATCTTGAGGTTCTGGAAAAGACCCCACTTCCAAACTTATTGGATCATTGGCAGAATTTAGTTCCTTGTGGTTATAGATATGAAATCCCATTTCCTAGCTGTGGCCAGTAGGCGCTCTCAGCTCCTATGTCTCTCTAGTTCTTGCGTGTGGCTTCATCTATCTACAAAACTGACAGAGCACATGGAATCCCTCTTAGGCTTTCTCTTACTTTCCCTTCTACTACCAGCAAAAGAAAACTCTGCTTTAAATGGTTCATATGCCAGGCTGGTGTGCCTCAGTGGTTGAGCAGCAAACTATGAACCAGGATACCACGGTTTGATTCCTGATCAGGGCACATGCCCAGGTTGTGGGCTCAATCCCCAGTTAGGGGCGTGTAGGAGGCAGCCAATCAGTGATTCTCTCTCATCATTGATGTTTCTATCTCTCTCTCCCTCTCCCTTCCTCTCTGAAATCAATAAAAATATATTAAAAATAAATAAATAAATAAATAAATAAATAAATAAATAAATAAATAAATTAGTTTATTAGGTTTCACCCACCAAGATAATCTCCCTTTTGCCATATCAAGTAACATGATCATGAGAATGTAGTATATCATCATCTTTCTAGATTTCACTTACACTCAAAGGGAAGAGAATTATATAAAACTAGGGGTCACTAGAGGTCACTCACAAATTTTCCTACCAGAAATGAGTCAGGTTGGATGTTTTGATTACTCCTCAGGTCTGAACATTCAAATTACTACATCAGAATCCTGTTTGCAACACAACGGAATTGTGGCTGTCTATTAGTGAAGAAACGTCTATGGTTTGTGTAGTTTTTATGGTGGGGGAGAGGAAGTAAGATGGGAGATTATCGATCAGGCCGCCTGCAACAACTTCCCTTCTAATCCTCGGCGCTGCTTGTGGAGGTGGCAACCATCTCCTACTTGGCATCATGGCTGCCCTCACACCTCTCAGGAAGCCTAAGGTGGTCAAAAAGAGGACCAAGAAGTTTATCTGGCACCAGTCTGACCAATATGTCAAAATTAAGCAGAACTGGCAGAAACCTAGAGGCACTGACAAGGTGGTGCACAGAAGATTCAAGGGCTAGATTTCGATGCCCAACATTGGTTATGGGAGCAACAACAATACAAAGCACATATTGCCCAGTGGCTTCCAGAAGTTCCTGGTCCACAAGGTCATGGAGTAGTGCTGTGGTGTGCAACAAATCTTACTGTGCTAAAGTTGTTCACGACTCCTCCATGAATGCAAAGCCGCATGGAAAGAGCAGCCCAGCCGGCCATCAGAGTCACCAATCCCAATGCCAGGCAGCACAGCAAAGAAACTAATAGGCAGATTGTATACACATTGTGTTTGTGTTAATAAAACCATAAAATTATGTGGCCCCCCTCCCCCCAATAAAAAGGCAGGGAGGTTATCACCAATGAAGAATTGTTAAGGACAATGGGATAAATAAAGCATTGGGGTTTTGCTTGCATCATGAGTTGTACTTGTTGGACATACAGTTTATCCAGGGAATCCTAAAGAAAGGTAGGGATGAATCAAACCAAAAGAGTATGTGCTAATGATTGTAATACCAGAGAGGGAATGTTAAAAACAGAAATACAGTGGAATTCGCTACTATAAAGAAAAGTTCCCAATTTACTAGAAAAGGAATGCTGGGTGAATCTTTGTACACCAAAGGGGAAAACAGCTATGTCATGGGAGCACTGGAGTAAATGACGAGATATTTAATCCTGGCCCCAATTCTTCCCCATCACTTGTAGCATAAACTCGGGCAAGACCCTAACTTCCTAGATCTCAGTGTCCTATCAGGAAAATATAGCAAGAATGTAGGGAATAGGGTGGCATATACTCTAAAACAGTGTGCAAACTGGAGGCCCATATGCTCTGGCAGGCCTACAGATGTGTTTTGTTTTGCCCATGCAGTGTTTTAAAAAAATATAATATCATATCATTTAATGCCAACATTTTTTTAAAATCTAATTTTTTTAAAAAATCCAGATTTCCAGCTTCTCTTGAAAAACAGAAAGATTTGGAAACACAAGTCTCTGTGGCTCTGCATCAGCTGCCTTCAGTGGACTCAGGCATGGGTACTCCAATTCCCCACCATCCTCACCAGGCGGGCTTCAAGCTTTAGGCTTTGGAGAGACCACACTGGGTCCCATTGGCAACTGTGTATTTGACCTTGCCCTAAAGCATTACACAAGTGTTGGCTGTTATTACCTGTAAAATGAGGTCACTGGAATGGATGATCTACTTCTGCTCTCAGAGGCTGTAACTCCAGTGGATTAGATGGCTTCTTTGGTCACTTTTCCCAAATAGGTGTAAAATGATCACCCAAAATCCAGGGTGGTCCATGTCCCCTGTGTGTGGTATAAAGGACATAAAATGCTCTGAAAATCAAGCATTTGTACTGCAAGTTGCAGAAAGACTTCAATAAACTGCAAATGTAGTTTTCCAGTGGGCAATATTTAGGCACTGGCTTCTTTAAAAGCAAATAGAAAGTGGAGATGAGGAAAGGACAAAGTTACCATCGACACTAAGAGACAGGGGCAGGCCTCCAAGAGAGGAGGGGATTTTAGGGAAAATAAACATTTGCCATAAGAGAGCAAATCCCAAGTGGTACATCCAGTGAAAGAAGCCAAGAGTTTATGGTACTTTGGGGTTTGTTTTATTTATTTTCCCCCACAAGATACAAATCAATCTATTTAGATAGGGATGGTCGAGAGAACACATTTTATTGCAATGGATCAGTTCCCAAGGGTGAAAGATCATTGTGTTTTATTTCTAATGTGTGTTTTTTTCTCTTTGGGTTTTGTAAAACCCCATGAGTTTATGAATATTTGTCCAAATGAGGACATGGAACTTAGCAAATTATTCCTACCTTTAATTCTCATAAAAAGTGGAAACACATACCCAGGCTCATGCACACAGAGCAATACCCAGGCTCATACAGAGTACTCGAAACCCGGAAAACTAATGGAGTGCCAAGCACTTCTGGTACCCTAAGGAGATTATATATATATATATATGCTGGTAGCCTGAGGCTGCCAGAAACTTTGCCTGCTGAATGAATTATAGAACAGGAAGCAGATGGGCTGTGTATATGAAACAACCACTATCTGGCATGATGTGCTGTGCAATTTGGCTGCAAAGATTAAATTGAGCTATTGAATGTTTAATACACTATGCATAACAAATACAGCCAGAGCCACAAAACAGCATAAATTACAGAATTGGTATTCACACGGCCTTTCCCAGGAATCAATACACTGCCACCGCTCATAAGAGTCTGTTGTTTAATACACATAAAGAAGAGAAGAATTCTTCTATTAAAATGAGTTATCTGGGCTATTTACCAAAGGCAGTGATTTAGCAGTGGTAGAGTCTATGTAGTGCTGTTGAATGCAGATGATAATACTTCTTGTCCTTGTCTGCCTGTTTCATTGTGCCTATCAGTTGCTGGGGCTGAGAGTCCCTTGGGTACATTAGCAGTCAGCCCAGGAAGTGTGTTTAAGTAATGGACATAATGTTCACATTTGCTAGACCAGCCTTCTCCCTAATCATGAATTATTCTTCCCCAAGGCTCAATTGGAACATTACTTTAGAAGCAGAAGATTTAATCCTTTTCAGCTGATTGGAGGGAATGATTACAGTATTATTTTCTTGTACAGGCTGTCTCCAGTGAAGGTGCCTTTTTCTGTCCCCATCTTTAATAGGCAGCAATCTTTATTTCCCTGGAGGGAAATAGCAATGAATTTGAAATGGGATAAATCTTCAGGAATCCAAGGTGCTGAGGCTGTAGATCACTGCTGGTTAGTTAATTAGTTTAGCCCTCACTTGTTTCATCTTCAAGGTAGAGTTACAAGGGGAAACAGGGGATAGGTGGGTATGTGGGTGGAGTTCGAGAGTGAAGGAACCAGTTGTGGCTAGATAAATAATCAGATGCCTTAAAGCAACAATGCCCCCCGTGGATTTCCTTCAATGTAAATGTTCAGTTCTGGATCTTTGATTCCCAGTCACTACAATGACTAAAATAAGCAGTACTTGCCCATTCTGACTTCTAAGGACAATTCAAGTCACTGAAAGGGATTGCATCTTTATCTTGCAGAGATGGTTAAAGCAAAGTAAGGCAGAACAGTATAGGATTGGCAACCAAAGCAGTTGTTGCCCTATAGCAGTGGTTCTCAACCTTCTGGCCCTTTAAATACAGTTCCTCATGTTGTGACCCAACCATAAAATTATTTTCGTTGCTACTTCATAACTGTAATGTTTCTACTGTTATGAATCGTAATGTAAATATCTGATATGCAGAATGGTCTTAGGCGACCCCTGTGAAAGGGTCGTTCGACTGCCAAAGGGGTCGCGACCCACAGGTTGAGAACCGTTGCCCTATAGTGATAGTGATATTTATATACAGGTCTGGCCCCAGACTTAGTCCTGGGAGGAAAAAAAAAAAGAAAAGTTTAAACATTCCTGGTGAATACTTTTTAAGCACTGCAGCACAGGAAAGTGATAAATAACAATTGGCTAGGTGTGAGGTGTTTTTTTTTAATTTTCATGATTAATGTCTCTATAGAAGGGAAAATGTGGCTTAGAAATTAATTACCTTGGGGTGGAAGAGCTAAGCCTTGGACATGTCTTCTTGCCCCGCCTGTCTGATGGAGAGGCCACACAGAACAACCTTCCAATCCCCTGAAGTTTGATTTTTATCAAATATTCCCTTCACCCACCACCATTTTCTATTGTTGTTTTTTAATATAAATAACAAAGACAGAAAAAGATCAAATCTAAGCAGATCAACTGAATCATAATGAAGTCTTTGTGGGCTAACGAGTCTTGCATCTGATTTAAAGCAGGAAGCCCCCATGTCTAGCTGCCTGTGATCTATTTAGAATAAAACAAGGTCATGCTGCCTTGGCCCTGATTATAAATATATTAAGTTTAAGTGATGAATACCAAATTCATGAGGAGCAGGAGATCAAGAGTGCCTGAGGCTGGCAGCTTTCAATCTCTCTCAGTGCCAAGTTGGAGAAGTAAAATAAACACGCTGTTAAATCAATGCTACAGGACCCATGTACAGAGGCACAGGGACGATTTTGTTTCCAAAGCTGAACATACAGGAGACAGAGGAGAAACCATGCTAGTGCTTACGGGAGAATGGGGGGGGGGACCTCCTATTGGCTCGGTCGGGGGGGGGGGAGTTATCCCCCTCAGCCTATTATTTTAAGCCACCAAGAAAGATGGGGAAGGTCACATGTCTTCATATCAAAGTTTTCAATGGCACTGATGTGCCTGTTTCTGTACACATGTTCAGTCCTCAAATGCTTCTATTTCTCATGAATGATCACACTGGCTCCCCACCACCTCCACTGATCCTCAGATGATAGGGCTGGTGTACAAACTCCAGCAACAGTCACCTTGATCTGCCCTCATATTTCAACGAGAGCAAGAATCTCTTTAAAGGACACCCAGCTGGGAAATAGCAGACCTAGAATTGAGACCCAGAGATGCTGTGCCATGTCTATCTACAGGAGACAAGCTTCCAGCCCGCATGTCCCCTTGTTTAAGTCACTCCTGTATTCTGCCCCCAGGAACCCTAAACTCCTCTGAATTCAAAAGTCCCCAAGCCTTGGTAAAGGACCACCAGCACTGCCTATCATTCCTCTGCCAGCTCTTTCATTTAATCAATCAAATCAATATTGATCAAGTACCTATTTACCTCTCTCAACAGTTGAGTTCTGAGCAGAACTGTCCTTCCTGTTCGAGATTCCTTTAGTTGTGTGACCCACCTTTTTGTTTTTCATTTTACTTCCATCAGCCTCTGGTTCAGAAAATTAGTATTTTCCCCAAAGCTGACATTTACATACAGTATAATATCACGTTTCTATTCTGCTGTAGCAGGAAGTAGAAGTGATTATCATATGCCACATAACAGAAGGAGCCGGTGCTGGCAGTTTTCAGTTTTTCTTCCTCTCCCTCTCCCTCCTGAAGGTAACAAAGTTCAGAAAAATAGCAAAAGCTGCCGAAAGGAAGAGGTGCAGGGAAACAAGGGCATGAGAAGGGGGAACGAATGTGGAGCTAAGGTGTCTGTAGAACTGAATCCTAATCCCAGTTGGAGCGAAGATTACTTGTCTGACCTTGGTTGAGCTGCTCAAACTCCTTAGGGCTTGGGATTTTGTAGTGTGAAATATTAGAGGGTGGACTTAGGTCCCTGACTGCTCTATCTATCTACGGTCCTGATTGCCCCCAAAATATTAATTGGATTTTACATCATTTGGTTTCATTTCCGGACATTTACAATTCTCTGAGTAATGGGTAACATTCATAGCCCAATTATTTTCCCAAGCTCATCAAAATTTAATTTGCTTCGAGCAGTGACACACAGCCTGAGTTTGACGAGGAAGTCAGCAAAGCCACACCAGTGATTTACACAAGGCTCCCTGTCTGCAGAATTTACCATCAGGGATATCTAATGAAATTTTTTCTCATGTAAACATACAGCTTTCACGTCTACTGGAGCTGGAGCAGATGAGCTTCCTGGGACCGAATGTACTAGACAATACGCTCCTTTTCATATAATGAGCTCAGGAAATTCTGCTGTGAACTGAAGGGTCTTGTAGTTATTAAAATGCTTCATAAATGAGAACTCTATCTCTTTCAGGACTTCACAATGCTATTTGCATGTTTAAAATACCTGACCCCAGGACGCATTTATCCTACTACAGTTTTAAAAATACTTTGACCTCCACACTTACCTTTAAGTATTGATACCTGTGCATTTTTCACTCTCAATTTACTATAAGGTTTGCATGAGAAGGGCAGTTTGACATAAAATTAATGTAATTAATTAGGAGGCAGGAAATATTATTAGAACTTAGAAGTAAGTCACCAATATAACAATCATTAAATTGCTGGATCAAAAAGTATTTTCTTCTTCCTATCACAGCTTTTGAAATCATACTCTGTATCTACACATGTGATTAGTGAGACCCTGAAAGAAGCCCGTCCAAACTGAGATGTGCCATAAATGTAAAATACACAGTGGGTTGCAAAGATTAATATGATGAATATAAAATATCTCATTAATCATTTTTATATAGATTACTTGTTGAAATAATAGTTTGGACATCTTGAGTTAAATAAAATAGATTAAAATTAATTTTACCTGCATCTTCCTAGTTTTTTTAAGGCTTCTAGAAAATTTTAATTATATAGGCTGCTTAATTATTTCTATTGGACAACTCTGCTCTAAATATCTAACAGCTCTATATCATGCTTTATACATCTCTAGCACAATGTTCATTTAGTCTGCAAATCATTTTTAAGTGTTTACAAAGTGCCATGTTCTGTGCTTGATGAAGGAATTAAAAAATGAACACAGTTCTTGTTTTTAAGGATCTAACATTTTAGAAGAGGAAGGAAACTTAATCTATATGATGCTTACTACTTTTACTACTTTCCAGTCAGGGCCATGACTTTAGTTTAGAAGACATATCAAGGAAGCACATTCAGTATCCCTTGTAGTTCTGTCCCCCTTATGATTAAACCCCAGGCCTTACATTTATGTCCTAGGGTGAATCTAGATTTTGTGGAGCCTGCAGCTTCTGGAAGCCAGCTTTAGTGAAAGGAGAGAGAGAGAGAGAGAGAGAGAGAGAGAGAGAGAGAGAGAGAGAGAGAGAGAGAGAGAGAGATGCAAAAAGACAAAGTTAGGTAAATATTATAATTGAAGTATGAAATACTAAAATGTAACAAAAGTAGGAATGATTAATCCTCTGAGTGGTTCCAACCTGTCTCCAGAAGATACTTGGCTTAGGTCATGTGGGATGAATAGGAATGCAGTGAGGAGGTTGGGACAGCTTTTGTTGCCAGAAGACAGAGCATGGGTAATGGCACAGAGGTGTTTTCAGTAGGAGTGTAGAAGGAGCCAATAATGATAAGAAGTGAGGCTGGACAAAAAGTGGGCAAGGGACAGATTATGTGGAGGCCTGCATGCCAGTCAAGGGTATGATGATTTCATCCTGGAGTACAGGAATTGGGAGCCAATTAAGATTTGGAGTGACATGATCAGAATTATATTTTAGATGGATATTTTAGTGGAGGGACTGGACTGGGCACCCTTATGATTCAAAGTACTCACCTACCTCTGCATTTCTTATCTGAGTAATAATATCAGAATCTCAGCACAATTCCATGTGCCTAGCTTACAGAATGTCCTTTCCCCTAAAACTTCCAACAAGTTCTCTTGGCTGACTGGTGTTCACTGAGTCAGTCTTATCTCCCACCTCCTCATTAAATCCAGACTTCAGGCCCTGTCTTCCATCACCCGTCATAAGCTGTTGCTTCTGAATGACCTCCACATTGCCAACCTAGAGACCTGGTGTGGCAGCTCACTCTGGGAGACACAAGAACTTTCACACACAACAAAGAGCTTGGCATCTGAAGAAATATGGTTGTCACGGCAGCCTGCAAAATGAAGGGATGACAATACTCCACTTAACATAACCCCCTCGAATAGAGAAAACTTTTTCTTTAGATGTTAATGAGCTATTGCTTTTTATATTTGAGTTAGCATAATATGATTTCTTATATTTTAAAAAATCACTTTAGTTCTGTCTACACTCCTAGAGAACTTACTAGCCACCAATCATGTTCCTAACGAAAAATAAAATAAAATAATGCACATATCAAACAGCAGTATAAAATGCCTTTTTAAAATCCAATAATATTCTTAAGAGAATTAAAGATGTAGCCTACTGTGGACAAGCCCTATTTTATATTCTTTCTATTCTACATGTCAACTAGCATATCAAAACTAAAGTGAAAACTACTATGGAAGAATGCAAAACTGTATATCCTGCTGTGTACATTGATTTCTCTCTCAGTTTCAAAAGATCAAAATATGTCAACCATTAAAACAAAATACTGACATGTGAGAATCTATATATAGAAAAGTCTAAGTGTCCGTTCAACCATTCGAACGGTAGCTATGATGCACACTGACCACCAGGGGGCAGAAGCTTAATGCACAGGCATGGAAACATAGAACAGACTGATCAATCTCAGAGGGAAGGGGGGAGGGAGGAGGGGACAGGGTGAGAAGAGATTAACCAAAGATCTTATATGCATACTAGAGACCCGGTGCACCAGTGGGGTCCCTTGGCCTGGCCTTCGGGGACTGGGCTGAAACTGGCAGTCTGACATCTCCTAAGGGATCCTGGATTGCAAGAGGGCGCAGGCGAGGCCGAGGGACCCCACCAGTGCATAAATCTGTGCACCGGGCGTCTAGTATGCATATAAGATCTTTGATTAATCTCTTCCTGCCCTACCCACCCCTTCCCTCTGAGATTCATCAGTATGTTCCATGTTTCCATGCCTGTGCATTGAGCATCTGCCCCCTGGTGGTCAGTGTGCATTACAGTGACCGGTCGTTCAGTCGTAACAGTCACTTAGGCTTTTACATATATAGATGGTAAGTGTTTGTGTATCTAAATATATCTAACCATAGAAAAGGTACCGTAAAATTATGGTATAAAGATAAAAAATGATACACCTGTATAGGGCACTTATTGAATGGAGCTTGCAGGACTGGATGTTGGTCTGGGTGTCCGTGAGTGAGTCATGACTGTGAAGGCCTAGGGCATTGTTGTACTCTACTGTAGACTTCATAAATACTGTACACTTAGGCTAAATTTGTTAAAATATATTTTTTTCTTTTTCAATAAGTTAACCTTCATGTACTGTAACTTTTTTACTTTATAAACTTTGAAAATGTTTAACTTTTCACTCTGTAATAATACTTAGTTTAAAACACAAACACATTGTACAGCTGTACAAAAATATCTTTGTTCTTTACACCATTATTCTATGTTTTTCTATTTGAAAACTTGTTTTTTACTTTTTAAACTCTTGTCAGAAACTAAGACAGAAACACACACATTAGCCTAGCCAGTGGTCGGCAAACTGCGGCTCGCAAGCCACATGCGGCTCTTTGGCCCCTTGAGTGTGGCTCTTCCACAAAATACCGACTTCTGCGCATGGGCCACGAAGTTTCAATCGCACTGTACGTGCGCGCCCGCACGTGGTATTTTGTGGTATTTTGTGGAAGAGCCACACTCAAGGGGCCAAAGAGCCGCATGTGGCTTGCGAGCCGCAGTTTGCCGACCACAGGCCTAGGCCTACACAAGGTCAGGATCACCCATATCACTGTCTTTCACCTGCACATCTCGTCCCACTAGAAGGCCTTCAGGGGCAATGACATGATGGAGCTGTCATCTCCTATGATAGTAATGTTTTCTTCTAAAACACCTCCTGAAGGACCTGCTGTGGGCTCTTCTTGAGGAGCTGTCACTTTTCAAAAATATGTCCATGGTGATTTACCATGTTTGTTTCTTTTTTGCATAGATTGCTTGTAAGTAGATAATACACTATGAACATTACTCTCTATTAATGAAAACATTTTAGTGTTTGGGTCCATGTTTTTAGATTTTTTTAAATGAGTTTACTCAGGTCTGTAAACGTTTCTGCTAATCCTTTCAGTGTGAATTTGAGGGAAGGGTATCCTTCTTCTTTTTCTTCTCCTGGAGTTTCCCTCTTCTTTTACTTCTCCCGGAGTTTCCTTTTCCCTTGTCTCTATTTAGCTATGTATTCCTGTTCTAGTTCCAACAATCCTCATTAGTCAATTCCTCAGGAACCACCTCTAGGAGCTCCTCAATGTCATCCTCATGGACATCTCAACCACAGCATTGTTGATTTCTGCAAATTCCTCATCCTTGGCAAAACCTTTGAAATTATGGATAAACCCCTTGAGTATCTTCTTCAAGATGTCATTCATATACTCTGGTCACATCACCTCAAGCCCAAGCAACATCTTGACATAGTCATAGACATTGTAATCCTTCCAGAATAGCATCATTGTCTTCTCAGTTGCAACAATAGCCTGGACAAAGTTCCTCAAGCAGTTAAAAGCTCCATTGGTTGGGGCAAAAAGGTGGTGTTTGGAGGGAGAAACACCACTTTGATATTGGATTGAAGATCAGCAATAAAGGGAGGATGTCCTGGAGCATTGTCAACAATAAATAAAATATTGATAGGTATGTTGTTCTCCAAACAGTACCTCTCCATTTTGTTGGCACAGCAATTCAGGAAGGCATCTCAGAAGAGAAGCAGGGTCACCCATGACTTCTTACTGTTCCTATAATACTCTTTAAGGGCCTGGGGTTCTCACTGTACCATATCAGAAAGGGTTTAAATTTGTAGCCTGACACTTTGTCTCTAAGCAAGACTGTTATTCTGTCCTTAAAAGCCTAGAAACCAGGCATTGTCTTGGCCTCCTTATGGATGAAAGATCTGTCAGCCATCTGTTTCCAGAATAGTGATATTTCATCCATTGAATATTCTCTCTGGCAAGTCATTTTCCTCCACATCAGCTTTCAAAAACAATTTTAGCTGCCTCACATGGACACTCACATACCCACCACTCACTTTCATATTATGTAATGAATAATGATTCTTGAATCATTTAAGCCACCCAGAACTATCAGTATATTCAACATTATAATCAAGTCGTCTTTTCTTTCAATATGGCAAACAATCTCTTTGCTTGTTCCGGAAGAACGTCCAGTCTAATTAGCATATTATGCTTTTATTATTATAGACTAGAGGCCTGATGCACGAAATTCGTGCATGGGCCTTGGCCCTCACAGCCCCAACTTCATCCGGAAGGTCGTCTGGACGGTCGCTCTGCTGTTTGGTCTAATTAGCATATTAGCTCCTTATTATATAGGATGGGACTACCCTCATATGTACAGTTCATCATTGACCAAAACAACATTATGCACTGCATGACTGTAAATTAATATAATGTTCCTGGCATATGTAGATACTCAATAAACAGTACCTGTCATCATTGCTGTCATTTTATAGATATTCTCGTTTTTTGAGCATGTATTTTCCCTTCTCCAAAGCAACTCTATATCTCTTTAGTCAAATAGAGTTTAACAAAATATCTTCCTAACCCTCATCATGTGTCTACAGATAACTGATGACAGTGTCTATATTCTTAACTTTTCCTGAAGGGTACATTTCCTTTGCATGGAAACAAGATGGGTCAAAAAGAAAGAACCTAAAAAAATAAAAAGAAAGAACCAATCAGGTGAACTGTTGAATAAGGGAACTGGAGTCCCATCAGTCTCCATATTGACCTGGACATGGAGGTCAAGACTAAAAAGTGTATCCTTAAAACTAGAGATTATCACATAGTTCAGAAGTTGGTTTGGCTCCACTTCCTAATTTATTTTCTATTCTTTCTATGGTTGTCTCTAAATGTTTTAACATGTGTTTTCTCTCAAATGCTATTTTTAATCAAAATCTTGCTTTTCCCCCAAACAGAAAAGGACCTTAGCATGGCTTTAACTCAGTCTCTTCCCTTCTTTGGGTTACTGAAAGAAATGGGGGAGCATACAGTCAATACTAGTTTGCATTTACCAGCATGCTTTCTTCTTTTATCTGCCTCCCACTTTACCCTTTTTCATTCAATTTGCTTCTTACTGAGGTAAATATGTCAACAGGTCTCTCAACAGAAAGAATAATAAATAAATAATAAACTCTATAAAAAATAAACTGAATAATAAACTCCCAGTTTTCTATATCTACATTTGTCTATATGATACACTCTTTCTTGACCAAAATTTTAGCTGGGAATACAATCCCATCTTGTTTTCTTATAGGACCTTGAACATTTATTTAATTACTATCTGACATGTACTTTTTGTTGTGAGAATTCTGTCACCAGTAAAATTACCTAGAAAACGATAACAACCTGGCTTCTTTTTTCTGGTCAATATTTACTCTTTAGGTATAGATTTGTTCATCAAATCCTAATATTCCTTGTTATGTGTGAGAAACCATGTATTTTTTCAATTCTAAAAAAATTTCAGCCATAATCTCTTTGTATATAAACCTTTCCCCATTCTTTCTATTCTCTTGTTGGTCCTTTTAATTTTTTCCTCCATCCCTCTAAATTTCTCTTCCATTTTTCCTGTCTCCTTTTCTCTCTGAACTGCATTCTGGTTGATTGTTAGATTTTTACAATTCAAAAAACTATTTTCTTGGGAGATCTAACTACTGATTAACCTATTTACTGAGTTTTACTTCATTCTGCCTCTCAGCATTATACCAAAAAAAATTGTTTTAACCTAATTCTCTGATTATACCAAAGAGATGAAAATTCATATTCTTATGCAAATGTTCTTTGGGGATGTTCCTGATTCATATTCTGCATAAATAGCATCTTGCCATTTCAGTCTTATCATAATGACATATTGGACTCTCTTAGTACAAAGAAGCTAGGAAACATTTTGAATAAACATGCAGACATATACTTTTCCAGTTAATTATCTATCCTGTTTTAAAGCATGCTTATTTTAAAAGTGTCAAAATGTACTAATCCATACTGCAATTGTTTGGAAAATTTCATGAGCAAGTATATTTCAGCAAGAACAAAAGACATTTTATGCCAGTCAAATTCTCTTTTTTTTTCTGTCACTATAAATGGATTTCCTATTTTCAACAGTTTTTCAAAATCAAAGTCGTATCTAAGCTGACAACTTCTTTGGCAAGTTTCAGCTAGATGTAATTTGAAACAGTCAAGGAAGCAAAGCCTAAACAATAAGGTTTTCAATGAGACTGGTGTCAGATCCTTAACTACTGTCATGCTGTATCTGACACCAGAAGACTTGAGAGGAAATTTGTTAAATAAATACTTGCAGTTAAGGAGTGCACCTGCATTTAGAGTATGTTTACTGAGTCATGGAAATATGTAAGATCTGAGAATTTAGTGATGTTAAACACTTAACAAAAACAGACCTGAAAAATCCCCCCAAGGAATTTCTCTCTTTAACCTTGAGAATATTCTTTAGCTATAGTTGGAATCCAAAAGTCATTAAAAGGTCACAATGAATAAAAAAAAATCAAAGCTCTCTTCCTTTTAGACTCAGGTTACTTCTATACAAAACAAAGCTGTTTACTTTCTGAGGGAGAAAAATGTTCTAATGTGACCTTTTAACCACTACTACCACTACACTTACACACATGGTTTTCTTTAACTAGAATGAAAATTTTTACAATTAATGCTATAGTAGTATTAATTCACGTATTATGTACTCAGGACACATGAACATTCTGTTTTAGAAACATTACAAATTTGAGTACTTTCATAAGAAAAATAAACTACATCACAAGGAAAGCCAAAATGAGTCTATACTCGACAGTTAGTTTAATGTATAATAGTTTTCTCTACTTAATCTCCTAAGTATGGTTTCAGATAAAAGTTACTATCTTTCTTTAGACTTTTTATGTTTCAACAGCTAAAATATCAACTCTGATATTAAACTCTTTAAGTGTAAATTACTTGAAGAAAAATGAAGAAAAATCAAATCTGTGTTTCAGGACACAGCTAAACCCTTCAAACCCAACAAATGTTTACACAGCTATCACAGAGAAGAACCTAGCAGGTGATGCTGGGAAGATGTGTCTTGATTATAACTCTCTTCTCCTCCGATGCCAACTTCAGCCTCACTCCCTGTCCTCTACAGAATATCTGCTCAGACCATAAGCTACAAGGAATAAATAAATTCTTGGGTTCTAAAACGAAGGTATTGTGGGGAGAATAGGTGAAAGGTTGTCTCCCTCTCACTGGAGACTAGAACTGAGGGTGAAAGTCATAAACGTATATTCTAGGAAGACCATTTGACTGTGGAGATTTGTGTGTTCCTAGGGAAGGTCAAGATCAATCCTCAGGAAAAGCCTGACTTTCTGATCCCTGAAAGACCAAGAATGAGCATGCAAATGGACCCTGGCCTTACTTTCTTTAAGTCTGGCAAATGCAAGGAACCAAGTACCCAGAGGCTTTCTTCACTCCTTTGTGCCTCAGCAGTGAACTCACCATCTGCTTGCTTCTAGGCCAATAGTGCACAGGAGAGACTGCTTTCTCTTAAACTTAATTTTAGATTGCCCCAACACTCAGCATACCCCAATCATACCTAAGTCCTTGGAATCCAACAAACACAGAGGACAGCTGGCAGAGAGACAAAGACCAGTCTAAACAGAAAAATTCAGACACAGTGAACAGAGCTGCCAGGAAAGATAAAAATTTAAATAGACACACACACACACACACACACACACACACACAATTCAAGTGCAGAATTTTAAAAAATGTTTGGGGGCAGAAAAAAATATATTCCCACTAAACAATGCAGACATCATTGAGACCAAAATTAATGACATGACAGATCAAAATACTTCAAAATATAAAGGAGTGTAAGTTATGAGGAAATCATAATGATTATTATGAAAAAGATAAAGAGAGGTAAGGTGCAAACAGTAGGAACTAGGAAAGTGAAGACTCAAAATAAAAACAAAGGAATAATTTAATAGATAACAAACCATTTCCTTAAGGTGAAGAAAGAACATTCTGGAGTTCAATGAAACCCAGGACTGATTATTGTGAAAAACATATACTTGGAACAGGCTGACACAAATCTGGACCTCTGAGGATACAGAAGAAATATTACAAGCACTATACAAAGGAATAAGTTGCCTACATAAGAAAACACATGATTCTCTTACACTTATAATTAAAAGATAGGAATAAGAACTACTACTAAAAGAAATAATTTGATTCCCACTAATTATAAACACAACAAAATATTCACCTATCAAGGTGAAATAAATATGCAGGAATGCATAAAGGATATCACCCAGGTATACCATCTGAGAAAAATAATAGAGAAAGAACTATAAAAATACAATTAGTAAACCTGAACTTGATCTCACAATTTGGAAATAATATAAGTATGTTGAGCCATAAACCTTATCCTACATAATAAAAGCTTAATATGCTAAGTGTCCGGTCATCCAGTCAGCTGTTCAACCAATCAAAGCATAATATGCCAATGATCTGCTAAGGCTGCTCAACCACTTGCTATGGCATGCACTGACCACCAGGGGGCAGAAGCTCCGACCAGTAGGTTAGCTTGCTGCTGGGGTCCGGCTGATCGAGACTGAGCGATATGGGCAGGACAAGCCCTAGAGCCTTCCCACGGTCCCTCCCTGGCTGGCCAACCTCCTGCAACCCTCCCTGGCCCAGATCATGCACCGGTGGGGTCCCTCAGCCTGGCCTGTGCCTTTTCGCAATCTGGGACCCCTCAGGGGATGTTGGAGAGCCGGTTTTGGTCTGATCCCACAGGCCAGGCCGAGAGACCCACCCCTAGACGAATTCGTGCACCGGGCCTCTAATTATTTATATTTATACACACAAACATATATATACATATACTTTAGAATTTATATTATATACATTTGCACATAAAAATACATATATAATACATATTTGCATTATCTATAATACAACTATATACATGTCATTAAATACCAATTAATAATTGATTCTCTGAAAATATGAAACTTAAGTGTCAAAAACCCTTAAAATAGTAAGAATATACTCAAGGGAAATTCTAAACCTGGAATAATGAAGGGAAGAAAAAAATGAGAGTAAAAATTTTCTAAATATTTCATTTCATGGGGGAGAAAATAAGTATTTTAGTGAGAAAAATGATAACTCTCAGTGGGAATAACAGTATCTTGTTTTACATACATAAAGAAATGTGTATTTATCATAGTTTAGAAAGATAGAATATAAATGATAATGGATCACAAAAATATAAATTACCAGATTAACTCAAGAAATTAAGTGAATATTAACTTGATCAAGAAAAAGAAAAAACCAGAAGAAAGTGGTCACTAAATAGGCAGATGTGTTGTGCACCTAGGTCAGCCGTGGGCAAACTACGGCCCGCGGGCCGGATCCGGCCCATTTGAAATGAATAAAACTAAAAAAAAAAAAAAAGACCGTACCCTTTTATGTAATGATGTTTACTTTGAATTTATATTAGTTCACACAAACACTCCATCCATGCTTTTGTTCCGGCCCTCCGGTCCAGTTTAAGAACCCATTGTGGCCCTCGAGTCAAAAAGTTTGCCCACCCCTGACCTAGGTCCTAGTCCCAGGGCCAGACTGGAAAAGCAACTAAATTGGAGAACATCTACCTGGAATTAACAAATTAGACACAGCTGAGGAGACAATTATCAACTAGGAAGGGCAGAGGACGCCTGGGGAATGATAGGAACAGGGATCTATCTGGTCAGGAGAGGGCCACCAGGCCACTAGGCTGAGAGGGGGTGAGGTGGAAGCTGCACTGCACCAAAGCCGCCTCCCTTGGCAACAGGCACAATATCCAACTGAGAAAAGGAAAAACCACAAGGCTGCTGGCACCTGGGGAATCTAGACCTAAGACCACAGCCGCAAAAGGCTGCGCCCTGACATGCAACCTGAAAAGCGGCCCGAGCAGCGTAGTGCCCGTGGGACAGAAACCGCAATTTCATGGTTGTTTTGCTTTTGTTTTGTCTTTGCTTTTATTTGTTAAACCCAGAACACAGTACTTTTCAGTTGCAAGAACTCACCCCAGGCTACAGAGCAGAGAGAGGCACAGACTTATGGAGCCTGAGGAGAGGCTGTGGAAGGAAACAGGGCAGAGAGACATGACCAGGAATCAGGCATTGGGACATTCGTAACCTTCCAAACCTAAGCAGCCATTTCTCTCCTGAAGAACTAACTCCTCCCAGTAGCCTCAAGGCAGGTAGTACAGCCTGCCATAGCCTGCCTGCATTTTGAGCTATACAAAAAAACAAAAAAACAAAACAAAAACAAAGGCTCTGAATAGCCTCAAAGAGCCCTCAGTGACTTGGTTGGAAGAGGGGCTGTCCGCCCCACTATTCTGGAAACCAGACTGATAAAAACTCCAGTTTGCCAGCCACCCCCACGGGTCTCCAACCAAGGCCAAAGTAATATCTTGGGCCACTCGTGGAGAAGTAGCTCTTGCTCAGGAAAAAAATATCAATCTGATTCCTTGAAAGTGAAACAGCACCACCCCTACATAAAGCCCTGTCAGAAACAGACACTAGAGTGATTAAGATTGACAGATGGCAGGCAGGCAAAGCAGGCAGATGGGTCCTGCCTGCTTGCAGCCTAGGCCTGTGGAGACAGAAACAAGCAGAGGAGCTGTGGATCGCTTGGAGCTTCAACACAGCGCTAAATGCCAAATACAGCGCCGGCCAGTGGTCAGCACCTAACTACCTAACAGGAAGCCCAGAATTGGCGGACAGAAGAGTGGAGTACTAAACCAAGCCCTAGGGGGCATTAAAATACTGCTGAAGCAAAAGACACTTCAATTTTATTTTTTTTAATTTGTTTTAGTATTGTTATTCATTTCCTTTTTTATTTATTTTTTTACTTTTTTATTTATCTTTTCTTTTTTTTCTTATTTTTCACCTTTTTCTTCCTTGCTTCTCCCTTATTCATCCTGTTTTTCTTCCCCCTTTCCCTGCTTTAACTTTTCTTTCCGTTCTTTTTACCCATTGTTAAAAATTGATCTTTATCTGCTTCATTGATGTTATTATTATTGTAGTCTCTGTTGACTTACTCATATATAAAGTTTCCTCTTCCCTGCTCCTCCTACTCCATTTACCCTTCTCTTTGCTCTTTCTTCACTACTCAATTTCCTTTCCTCTCCTCTTTTGCTTTTTTCTTCTAATTTTTAAATTAGTTTCACTTCCTAAATTAATGCCTATTTGCTCTCTAGTCTCTTTTTCAAAAAAAATAAGTAAATAAATACATTCTATTTATTTATTTATTTTTTCTCCACTCATTCTTTTTCTCCTTCCTCTATACTAAACCGTGGTCCGTCCCCTATTCATCCAATTCCTTAACCTTATTTTCTGTATTTTAGCTCTGCTTCTACAGATTCTGCACCATCACCCCCACCACCCTTTTTCTGGGTGTTTTTTGTTTGGGCTTTTGGTTTAATTGTTTGGTTGTGTTTTCTCCCCATAGTCTTTCTTTTTTTCTTCTTTTATCTTTATCTCTTTCTTTTTTCTTCTCTTGTTATCTTTTCTTGCTACCACTTTGCTCTCTTTTCTCTCTCCTAATTCTCTTTACTTTGGTGGCCACTTTTAGTGGGGTTATAGGTGTCTTGTGTACTTTCATGTTCTGTTCCTTTGTGTAATGTCGTGTTGTGTTGCATCTCCACAACAGTTGGCACAATGTAGTAGAGAGCAAGCCACAAAACCAGACACCCTGAGAGGAGACTCTATCCATAAACAGGACAATAACATTCAAGACCCAACTACATCAAGAGAACCCAAATATCTTAAGTAGGGGGCATCTCTAGAATACCCAGCCAGAAGGCCTGACAGACTACACTACTAGGTACCACAAAACATCTACTACATAAGACAAATCCAAAAAATCTGGGTGGCATAACAGTTTGATTAAATGCATAGAAATAATCACAAAGGAACAGCAAAAATGGGGAGACAAAGAACCAACCCCCATATAAAAGAAAAGGAGGAATCACCAGAAAAGGAAATAAATAAAATGGAAGCAAGCAATTTGTCAGAGAAAGAACTCAGAGTAATGGTTATATGAATGCTCAAAAGGCTGGATGAGAAATTCACCAACATGTATAAGAATCAAGAGGAAATAATTACATAGCTGCAATAAAGAACACACTGGAAGGTTTCAACAATAGATTAGAAGAAGCTGAGGATTGAATCAGCGAGTTCTAAGACAAGGTAGAAAAAACACCCTAGCAGAGCAGTAACTAGAAGAAAAAAAAAACTTAAAAAATAGGAAGAGAGTCTAAGGGAGCTTTGGTACAACAAGAAACAAAACAACACCCACATAATAGGGGTGCCAGAAGGAGAGGAAGCTGCACAACAAATAGAAAACCTGTTGGAAGAAATAATGACAGAAAACTTTCCTGACTGGGAAGAAAAAAGCCACACAAGTCCAAGAAGCACATAAAGTCCCAAACAATCTGAACCCAAACAGACTGACACCAAGACACATCATAATTAAAGTGGCAAACATCAACGACAAAGTAAGAATCTTAAAGGCTGCCAGAGAGCGACAGAAAGTTACCTACAAGGGATCTCCCATCAGACTATCAACTAAATTCTTTTTTAAAATATTTTTATTGATTTCAGAAAGGGAGAGAGAGATAGAAACATCAATGATGAGAATCATTGATCAGCTGCCTCCTGCATGCCCCACACTGGGGACCGAGCCCACAACTCATGTTCTCTGACCAAGAATCAAATCATACCTCCTGGTGCATAGGTCAGTGCTCAACACTCAACCACACTGGCTGGATGACTATCAACTGATTTCTCAACAGAAACACATCAGGCCAGAAGGAACTGGAATGAAGTATACAAAGTGATGTAAAGCAAAGGACTGAATCCAAGAATACTCTATCCAGCAAGGCTATCATTCAAAATAGAAGGGGAAATCAGGAGCTTCACAAGCAAAAAAAAGGCCAAGGGAGTTTATTACCACCAAGTTAGCAATGCAAGAAATGCTAAAGGGACTGCTATAAAATGGAGAAAAAGAAAGGGAAGTAACACAGGCATAAAGAATAAAAATGGCAACAAACAAGTACATATCAATAATTACCTTAAATGAAAATGGATTAAACGCTCCAATCAAAAGACATAGGGTAACTGAATGGATAAGAAAACATGACCCATATATATGGTGTCTACAAGAGACTCATCTCAGAACAAAGAACCCACACAGACTGAAAGTGAAGGAATAGAAATAAAATTTTCAGCCAAATGGAAAAAAAGCTGGGATAGCAATACTTATATCTGACAAAATTGACCTCAAAGTGACGGTCATAACAAGAGATAAGGAAGGCCACTTCATAATAGTAAAGGGATCAATTCAACAAGAGGATATAACTCTGGTAAACATATATGCACCCAATGCAGGAGCACCCAAATACATAAAAAAAACTTCTCGAAGATATAAAGGGAGAGATCAACAGCAGTAAAATCATAGTAGGGGACTTTAATACCCCATTGATACCACTGGATAAATCCCCTAGACAAAAATAAGCAAAGAAACAGCAATCCTAAACGATTCACTAGATCGGATGGAATTATTTGATATCTTCAAATAATTGAAGATATCAAAACTAAGGAATATAAATTCTTCTTAAGTGCACACGGGACATTTTCAAAGACAGACCACATATAGGACACAGGCTAAGTCTCTATAAATTCAAGGAGACTCAAATCATATCAAGCATCTTCTCAGATCATAATGGCATAAAATTAGATATCAACTGCAATAAAAACAATCAAAGACATGGAGGCTAAATATCATGCTACAATGAATGGGTTACCAAAGTGATCAAAGAAGAAATAAAAAACATTCTGGAAACAAATGAAAATGAAAACACAACAATCCAAAATCTATGGGGCACAATGAAAGCAGTACTGAGAGGGAAGTTCATAGCACTACAGGCCTACCTCACAAAAACAAGAAAAACTGATAATAATTTTTTTAACTTGACAACTGAAAGAACTAGAAAGAGAGCAACAGAAAAAGCCCAGAGTAGGTAGAAGGAAGGAAATAGTAAAGATCAGAGTGGAAACAAATGACATAGAGACAAAAAAAAAAAAGTACAAAAGACCAATAGAACCAAGAGCTGGTTCTTTGAAAGGATAAACAAGATTGATGAACCTCTAGCCAGACTCACCAAGAAACACAGAGAGAGGACCCAAATAAACAAAATCAGAAATGAAAGAGGTGAAGTAACAACCAAACCCAAAGAAAAACAAAGGATTGTAAAAAAAATACTACAAACAATTCTACGCCAACAAACTGGACAACCTGGACAAAATGGACATATTCCTAGAAAAATACAAACTTCCAAAACTCAATCAGGAATAACCAGAAAACCTGAATAGGTCGATAACTACTGATGAAATGAAGCAGTAATCAAAAAACTTCCAGCAAACGAAAGCCCTGGTCTGGATGGCTTCACAGGGGAATTTTACCAAACATTCAAAGAAGAACTAACACTGATCCTCATCAGACTATTCCAAAAAATTCAAGAGGGCCCTAACCAGTTTGGCTCAATGGATAGAGTGTCGGCCTGCAGACTGAAGGGTCCCAGGTTCGATTCCAGTCAGGGGCATGTACCTTGGTTGTGGGCACATCCCCAGTAGGGGGTGTGCAGGAGGCAGCTGATTGATCTTTCTCATCAATGTTTCTAACTCTCTATCCCTCTCCCTTCCTCTCTGTAAAAAATCAATAATATATATTAAAAAAGAAAAGAAAGAAAACAATTCAAAAAATTTCAAGAGGAAGGAACACTTCCAAGCTCTTTCTATGAAGCCAGCTTTACTCTAATCCCCAACCAGGTAAAGACACTACAAAAAAAAAAGAGAGAATTACAGGCCAATATCCCTGATGAACATGGATGCTAAAATCTTCAACAAAATATTAGCAAATCAAATCCAGCAATACATTAAAAAGATCACACACCATGACCAAGTGGGTTTTATTCTGAGGATGCAAGGCTGGTACAATATCTGCAAATCAATAAACATGATACATGACATAAACAAATTGAAAGAAAAAAACCTCATGATCATATCAATTGATGCAGAAAAAGCATTTGACAAAATCCAACACCCTTTCTTGATAAAAACTCTCAGCAAAGTGGGAATAGAGGGATCATACCTCAACATAATAAAAGCCTTATATAACAAACCTATAGCCAACATCATACTCAATGGGCAAAAGCTAATACCATTTCCCCTAAGAACAGGAACAAGACAGGAATGCCCACTTTCACCACTCCTGTTCGACATAGTATTGGAAGTCCTAGCTATAGCTATCAGACATGAAGAAGAAATAAAAGGTATCCATATTAGACAAGATGAAGTAAAACTGTCATTATTCACAGATGACATGATATTGTACTTGGAAAACCATAAAGACTCCATCAAAAAAACTACTAGACTTAATAAATGAATTTGGCAATGTAGCAGGATACAAAATTAACACCCAGAAAACTCTGGCATTTTTATAAACCAATAATGAACTCACAGAAAGAGAAAACAAAAAAAATAATCCCATTTACCAATGCACCAAAAAAATTATGACATCTAGGAATAAGCTTAACTAAGAAGATAAAATACCTGTACTTGTAAAACTGAAGGACACTGAAAAAAGAGATAGAGGAAGATATAAACAAGTGGAAGAATATACTACTGGTATGTTCCTGGACTGGTAGAATCAACACCACTAAAATGTCCACACTACCTCATACCTATCAGAATGGTTACCATCAACAAATCAACAAATGACGAGTGCTGGTGAAAAGGGTACCCTAGTACACTGCTGGTGGGAGTGCAAACTAGTACAGCCATTATGGAAAACAGTATGGAGTTCCCTCAAAAAAATAAATATGGAACTGCCATTTGACCCAGTGATCCCACCTCTAGGAATATATCTTAAGAAATTCTGAAAGAAAATGTGTACCCTTATGTTCATAGCAGTGTAATTTACAATAGCTAAGATTTGGAAACAGCCCAAGTGCCCAACAGTAGATGAGCGGATAAAAAAGCAGTGGTACATTTACACCATGGAATACTATGCAGCAGTAAAAAAAGAAGGATCTCTTAACTTTTAAGACAGCATGGAGGGACCTGAAGAGTATTATGCTAAGCAATATAAGCCAGTCAGAGAAAGATAAGTATCACATAATCTTACTCATATGTGGAATCTAAAGAATGAAATAAACTGATAAAAGAGATCCACAGACATAGAAGCACAGACTGTTGAATCTCAGAGGGAGGATGGAGGTGGGAAGGTGGGTGAGAGTGAAGAGATTAACCAAAGAACTTGTATGCATGTATGCATAACCCATGGACACAGACAACAGTGTGGTGAAGGCCTGGGCAGGGTCTGGGTAAGGGCTACAAAGGGGTCAAGGGGGTTAAAATGGGATATCTGTAATACTTTAAATAATAGAGATTTTTTAAAATGCTTTGTATAAAAAAGGAGTAGATATGTAGATCAATGGACTAGAATAGTAAGTGTATCATTAGACCAAAACAAGAATGGCCAATTGAATTTTTATTGAAGTGCAAAGCCAATATAATAGAGAAAGAATAGTCATTTCATCAAATTGTATTGGAATAATTGGGCATCTATATGCAAAAAAGTAAACCTAAGCCTAATATAAAATGTAATTATAAAATGTAATTATACTTTATACAAAATATACTCAAAATGGATCATAGATCCATTAGATCATAGATTTCAATGTAAAACATAAAACTATAAAAATTTTATAACAAAACATAGAAAATCTTCATGACCTGGAGTTAAGAGTTCATGGGTATGATATCATAAGCTCAGTCTATGAAGTTATAAGTTGATAATTCAGACTTCATCAAAATTAAACATTTTCCTCTTCGAAAGACAATGTTCGGAGACTGAAAGGACCAGACACAATTTGAAAGAAAATATTTGCAGATCACTTATCCAAACAACCTTTTAAACAAAATACACAAACTCATCACTAAGAAAACAATCCAATTTAAAAATAGGTACCTGAAATATCGGGGGACCACTCTATGAAGTACATGATTATTTAACCAATATGCTGTACACCTGAAACTAATCTATATATATATATAAAAGCCTAAGCGACCGTCGGACCACTCGACCATTCACCCAGTAGCTACGATGTTAAATGACCACCAGGGGGCAGACACTCCGACCAGTAGCGGAAGGAACCCGATTCCTCGTGGAATCGGCCATGGGTTACATTACTGCTGGGGCACAGTTGGCCCTGAATCTGTTTCACCCGCACCCTGGACCCAGAGATCGGTTTCGGCCCAATCCCTGCAGGCCAGGCCAAGTAACCCCACCAGTGCACGAATCCATGCACAGGGCCTCTAGTACAGAATAATATTGACAAACAAATTTTTAATGGGCAAAAGACTTGAATTAGATACTTTACCAAAGGGGATATGTGGATAACATCATTAGCCATTGGGGTAATATAAATTTAAATTAAGATGAAATACCATTGCACACCTATTAGAATGGCAAAAGTTAAAAATACTGGGAATACTGAGTCCTGGAAATGATGCTGAGCAACTGGAGCTCTTATGCATTGCCAATGGAAATGATGCAGCCCCTCTGGAAAACAGTTTCGCAGTGTTTATAGTTAAACAGACACCTACCTTACAACCCTGCCATCCCACACTTAGGTATTTACCCAAGAGAAATTAAAACTTAAGTTTACATAAAAACCTGTACATGAATGTTTACAGCAGCTCTATTCATAATCAGAAACAATTGGAAACAGCCCAAAAGTCCTTCAACAGCTGAATGAATAAACAAGCAAACTACTGATTCACACAACAACATGGATGATTTTCAAAGGCATAATGCTAAGTAAAGAAGTCAGTCTCAGAGAAGCCAGTCTTAAAGGTTGTATATTCTGATTCCTGACATTCTTGAAAAGACTCCATTTATAGTGATGGAGAACAAATCAGTGTTTGGCAGGGGCTAGCAGTTGGGGCAAGGGTTTGCAAGGGATTTTTTTTTTTGGAATGATGTAACTGTTTCATATCCTGATTGTAGTTGTAGTTACATGAATTACATGTGTTAAAATACATAGAATTGTACACCAAAACTGAAGTTCACTGAATGATGTTTTAAAAATAAAATAATGTTAATTAAACTAATCCAGGCAAAAGGAAAATAAAGAGAACTCTTCCAATTCATTTTATAAATCGTGTATAAATTTTACTTCAAAACCTGGTAAAGATATCACACAAAAAACCAAAACAAAAACACTTTCTTCTAGCATCAAACAGACTGTCCAACCTATGAGGGAAGACTGGGAGTGAGGGGGTATGAGATCAACTAAAGGACTTGAATGCATGCATATGAGCATAACCAATGGACACATCAGGGAGGGTGATGAGGACATGTGCTGGGGGCGGGGGGTGGCCAGGGAGAGGTCAATGGGGGGAAAAGGAGACTTATGTAATACTTTAAACAATAAAGAATTTAAATTAAAAAATAAAAACTTTCTTAATATAAATGTAAATTTTCCAAATAAAATATTATCAAAAACCAACAGAAATGTTATTATATATTATAAATATATAATATATCCACATACATATATATCATGGGTGATATATGCACATGCATGTGTGCACAGATATATACACATACATACATACATATATAAACACTAGAGGCCTGGTACACGAAATTCATGCACTGGAGGGGGGGGTCCTTTATCCTGGCCTGCACCCTCTCTAATATGGGACCCCTTGGGGGATGTCCAACTGTGGGATCAGGCCTAAACCAGCAGTTGGACATCCCTCTACCAATCCAGGACCACTGGCTCCTAACCGCTCACCTGCCTGCTGGCCTGATCCCCCTAACTGCTCTCCCCTGCCGTCCTGATCTCCCTAACTGCTCTCCCCTGCCAGCCTGATCTCCCTAACTGCTCTCCCCTGCCGGCCTGGTCGTCCTAACTGCTCTCCCTAACTGCCTCTGCCTCAGCCCCACCACCATGGCTTTGTCCAGAAGGACATTTGGAAGGTCATCCAGAAGATGTCTGGTCTAATTAGCATATTACCCCTTTATTAGTATAGATATACGGGTAATTTAAGGAGGTTTTTATTACTGAATAAAATTATCATAAAATTTCCATGAAGGAATAAATCACAGAAAATCATCAAATTTTTAAAATAGAAAAACGGCAAAGAGATTTTTCCTACCTTATATCAGATAATTCTATAAAGCCAACAAGGATTAAGTCATCATGGTGTTGGCCCACAAATGGACAAAGGATCACATGTACAGAATAGAGAATCCAAAATTGATGCAAACATATTTAAGAATTTAATGGGACAAATATATATACTATTTTAATTCAATAAAAATGAAATTGTTTTTTAAATACCAGTTTTATTGAAAACTTAAGGGCAGGAGAAACCAAGATGGTGGCATAGGTAAACACCGGAATTTGCTGCCTCCCACAACAACTTCAAAAATACAACTAAAAGACAAAACGGACATCATCCAGAACTACAGGAAGGCTGGCTGAGTGGAAATTCCAGAACGAGAAGGAAAGAGAAAAGCACACTGAGACTCAGAGGAGGTGTGGAAGTAAAGTGCAGAGGTACGGAGGCGCACACGGCAAGGGCTGGCAACTGAGGACGCAGTTGTCTTTTTCAATCGGGAGGGAGTCACAAGCCCCCGACTGCTCTGAACTCCAATTCCGGGAAGTCTCTGGGGACCCAGACTCATACGGAGAGAAACTGGACTGTCTGGCAGTGGGCGGAACTCGAGGGCAGCTTTCTCTCAGAGGTGCTTGCAGCGATTACCAGGACACTGAGACGCTGGGCCTCTTAGGGCAGGACTGAGGAACAGCCATAGCTGTTTGCTCCACCCTGTTGATTCCCTGAGACCCTGCCCCACCAAAGCTGCAGCAGAGGCTTTTGCATATGAATGCCCTGGCCCTTTGCAATCTGAAAATTACCTAACAAACTGCAGCTGGGCCAGACAGACCCAGAACTTCCAAGAGAAGGCCCAAGGCCCCACAGCAGCTTGCATTGCTTCACAGCTGCACCTCATCTGGGCACCACCAAAACCCAAACAAGGAAGGGAAATCTGCAGATCTCTTCGTAGCTCCTGCTGGGTAGCCTCAGGAAGAGGCTAAATTAGCACCTCCTTAGATTCAAGAGCCAGTGTATCCAGTGGTCAGAGTGGGACCATCCAGATTACAACTCCTCAGATCCATAACGGACACACTCAAGGGGCAGACTCAGTGAGCACCAAAGCCCCACTGAAGCAAGTCTTGCCCCAGAAGGGTGTCTTCAGCACAGAAGTTCTCCCACCGTAGACACAGCTGATTCTCACAGACAATTGGCCTGGAGGTCAATTCCTCCCAGTGATACCTACAACAATCAAGGCTTAACTACAAGACTGTGCACAAAGCCCACAAAGGGGTGCACCAAGAGTGTCCACCCCAGGTAACTGGGGAGGCTGAGCCACTGGGCCCTATAGGACACCTAGCACACAAAGCCACTCTACCAACACAGGGAAGCATAAAAATGCGGAGACAAAGAAACAGGTCACAAATGACAGAAATGGAGGAAAGCAAACTACTGGATATAGAGTTTAAAACCACGGTTAAAAGGTTTTTCAAGAATTTTCTAGAAACCGCTGATAAATTTAGTGATACCCTCGAGGATATGAAAAAAGACCAACTAGAAATTAAGCATACACTGACTGAAATAAAGAATAATATACAGAGATCAAACAGCAGACAAGAGGATCCCAAGAATCAAGTCAAAGATTTGAAATACGAAGAAGCAAAAAATACCGAACCGGAAAAGCAAAAAGAAAAAAGAATCCAAAAATATCAAGATAGTGTAAGGAGCCTCTGGGACAACTTCAAACGTACCAACATCCAAATTATGGGGGTGCCAGAAGAAGAGAGAGAGCAAGATATTGAAAACCTCTTTGAAGAAATAATGACAGAAAACTTCCCCTACCTGGTGAAAGAAATAGACTTACAAGTCCAGGATGCACAGAGAACCCCAAACAAAAGGAATCCAAAGAGGACCACACCAAGACACATCATAATTAAAATGCCAAGGGCAAAAGACAAAGAGAGAATCTTAAAAGCAGCAAGAGAAAAATAGTCAGTTACCTACAAGGGAGTACCCATACGACTGTCAGCTGATTTCTCAACAGAAACTATGCAGGCCAGAAGGGAGTAGCAAGAAATATTCAAAGTGATGAATAGCAAGAACCTACAACCAAGATTACTTTATCCAGCAAAGCTATCATTCAGAATTGAAGGTCAGATAAAGAGCTTCACAGATAAGAAAAAGCTAAAGGAGTTCATCACCACCAAACCAACATTATATGAAATGCTGAAAGGTATTCTTTAAGAAGAGGAAGAAGAAAAAGGTAAAGATAAAAATTAAGAACAGCAAATACATATCAACAAGTGAATCTAAAAATCAAGTGAATAAAAAATCTGATGAACAGAGTAAACTGGTGAATATAATAGAACCAGGGGCATGGAAAGGGAGTGGACTGACAATTCTTGGGGGGAAAGGGGTGTGGGGGTGCAGGAAGAGAATGGACAAAAATCGTACACCTATGGATAAGGACAGTATGAGGGGTAAGGGCAGAGGGTGGGGTGGGAACTGGGTGAAGGGGAGCTATGGGGGGAAAAAAGAGGAACAACTGTAATAATCTGAACAATAAAGATTTAATTAAAAAAAACTTAAGGGCAAAAACAAAACAATTACAATTCTACAAAAAATAAGTAGCTATATACAGGCTATACGGTCTAGGTCCATAAAAACCTTTTAAACAAAATTGGACATTAAGAAAGTATAAAAACAAAGAAAACTATTTGGCTCTACTTTTTCCAAATGTTTAGGAAAAGAAAGCAAATCATCTATTAAACAATCAATGTGAAAAAAATGCATGCAATGGAGAAAGTAGAGCACTTGTATCTTTAATATAGTTACTGTCTTCCAAATTTACATATGAAAAACAACCCAATCATAATATGGGCAAGATGGGAAGCATAGGCAATTCAGAGAAAAACAAAACCAAGAGATATATTAAAATAAACTAGCAGTTCGGAAAATTCAAATTAAAATAACAAAGAGCTATTAGGCAGACAAAAATGAAAAAAAAATCTGATCATGTATATTGCTGCCACATAGCTAGTGAGAATATTAATGAAATATTAAATCCTTTGGTGAAAACAACCTGGCAATATATATATTTAAACTTAAGAATCTTCATGTATTTCAACAGAGCCAAGTCACTCCTAGGGATCTATCCCATGTAAATGAAAAGTACTATTATCTAACAACCATTAACCACAGGAAATATGAGCAAGATTGTTTGCTGCAACACTGTACTATCAAAACATGGGAAACAAAATGAATGCCCATCCACAGGGAGTGATTAGATAACTTTGGCACATCCACATCACAAAATTATTATGCAGCCATTAAAAAGAAATACCAGGTGACTTATAAAGCAAAATGCAGAAAAGTATATAATGTGATCCTTTTGAAAGAGAAAAATATTGACCAAAAACTGCATGTATGTTGCATTTATATATGGTTATATGAGCATATGTATGAGTACGTAAGTATCATATATTTTTCTATAATCATATCAGCATAAAGAAAAACACAGTTGTCAGCTTGGCCTCTTAAGGGATGTAGGGAGTGATGTGAGTAAAGTTGGGGTAGGAGGAGAATAGAAGGAGAGGGAAGCTCAGCAAAAATAAGAAAAAAGAAAAGAAATAGGCTTCAAAAAATTTCAATACATATGATAATGTAACATTCATGCATTTCTGTAAATTATTATATGTATTCTAGAAACTCGGTGCATGAAATTCATGCACAGGTAGGATCCCTAGGCCTGGCTGGCAATCAGGGCTGATCTGTGGGGCGACCAGCGGGGCGATTGGGGAGCGGGGAGGAGTGCTGGCACCTGCCTTGGCTGGCCTGGAGCCTGTGGACTGGGGCAGCTCCTGCACTGAGCGTCTGTCCCCTGGTGGTCAGTGCTCATCATAGCGACCAGTTGTTCCACCTGTCATTCCGCTATTTGGTCAATTTGCATATTAGGCTTTCATTATATAGGATGAGTAGTAATAAATATTCAATTAAAGAAAAAAAAGCAAGAAAGAAGGGAACCAAGTGCATTTGATAGATGACATGACCACTTTATTACATTACCAAGAGGGCTATTCCAAAAGATTCATCCTAAGTTTGTTGCTTTTGGATCTCATCTACCCAAACACACAAATTCCCATGCAATTCTTTTTTCTCCCTAACATCCCCTGACCATAACAGTACAATGAGCTCTGTAGAACCTATTCAATGGGAAATCCAAGTTCTATCTAGGAAACCCAGGGCCACCGCTGCCAGTTGTAGCAGTAAAAGTGGTCATGAGTACACCCATTCCACACCTCCCTGCCACCAAGGAAACTAGGAGTGAAAAGCAGGGCCAGATGTTTGGCCTACTACAGGGAAAACCATCACATTGTAATATATGTGAGTGTCGCCTCCTAGAGTTGTGCAATATAGTGGTCCTGACCAAGAATTTTCCTAATTCCAATCTATTGATAGGAATTCCTGTGACTAGAAGCAGGGATTCCCACTCAGATAATGGTAGAGGGGGCTGATAGGTGAGAGGTTAGAATTGGAACAAATTCTAGGGCAGCAGAGATGAGATGGGGTAGGGAGAAAAAGGAGGCTAGACAAGCATGTAAGAAGCATGACATGATACGTTTTCTAAATCAAGAACTATATATATAGCACCTTTATATTTCTTAAAAATGTAAGAAATTTTTAAAACACAAAATTTAAATATCATCATGTAACAATAGTATAGGCCTGTCTTTACCCGGCATTTAATTCTCATATTCAAAATCCTAATCTTTAATCAGACAGGTAAATACTGAGGATGTGAAAACAAGCAAAAATATTTTTAAGTTGGCTGTCAATTTTTAGTCTCTATTGTAACCTGGATTAAAGTTTTAATACTTATCTTTCGAAGTCACTTTTATATTTTATTAATTTATTGGATGCTTTAGGCATCATCCAATTGGGTCCAAATATTTTCCTCTTACAAATGGAACCATCCTATATAATAAAAGCCTAATAGGCTGTGTCTGGTTGTCCATTCAACCAATCAAAGCGTAATATGCTAAGGCCACTCAACTGCTCGCTATGATGTGCACTGACCACCAGGGGGCAGACAGTCAACCTGTCAACCAGTCGCTATGATGTGCACTGACCAGCAGGGGACAGACACTCCGGCCAGTAGGTTAGCTTGCTGCTGGAGTCCGGCCTATCGGAACTGAGCAAGACAGGCAGGACATGCCCTTGAGCCCTCCTGTGGCTCCTCCCCAGCTGGCCAACCTCCTGCGTCCTTCCCTGGACCTGATCGTGCACCGGTGTGGTCCCTCGGCTGGCCTATGCCTTCTCGCAATCCAGGACCCCTCAGGAGATGTTGGAGAGCCAGTTTCAGCCCAATCCCGCAGGCCAGGCCGAGGGACCCCAGTGGTGCATGAATTCGTAGACTACTAGACTACCAGGCCCCTAGTAGTCTATAATTATAGCTTACCACAAGCCATCCAATTATCTAGTGTTTATTCAATTGTTCTGTAAAAAGCAGGAGGCAATGTCTGTGGTTTGATATCTACCCTCATCCACATAGCCTAAAAGCCTCCAAACACACTTGGGACTCAGGATTTCATCAGAACTTTTTTTATTTTAAAAACACATACGTTCCACCTTTCACTGTACACTTCTCCCTTCTCTTCCTTTTCTAACATGGACTCTTTCACACGGACACAGTGTCATATAATAAAACCCTGACTTAGGGACTTTCAAGTGTATTCATGCTCAACATAGTTTCCACAGTGAATCCTCTCCTGGAATGTAATTGCTAAGCTCTATCTAAGCCCACAGCTGACATACATAACAAGCCTAGCCTCTCATCAGTGCAGAACATCCTGTGGCCTAAGCAGACAGTCATGTCACCTTCACTGAAATTGAGACCATCAGGCAGAGCTCCTCTCGTATCAAGGGGTTTAGAGGTAGGCTCATGATTCTATGTTGACAGCAAGGCTTTCACATCAACCAAGAGTCTGACCTAAAAGGAGGAGGACTCAAGTATGAGCCAAGGGTTATTTACAGCCTTCTAGCACTCTTAAGGCGGCCTAGCAATAGACATTTCCAGTAGAGTAAAAGACATTTCACTTATTTCTGATTCTGTCCAACCAGCAGATGAGTCACATAGCTATAGCCAAGATTACCTGATCGTATTTCCCCCCTGACACAAGTTAATCAGGACAGTGACAGCAGAAGGAGCCAAGAGAGGGAATGATTCAAATATCCAATTGCCAAAGGGAGCCTGGTAAGGGGCATAACGGGTGAGTAGAATCAGTGGTTGAGTCAGCCCCTCCAGAGTGGGAAGAGAAAAACAAGTGGTTTGTGGTTACAACTTCCCTTTTTTTAAGCTACTTAGAATTGCCTGGTTTAACAGTTAAAAATAAAAATTTGGCTAACTTCCATCTAAAAAGAAACTATCAGCACAACCAACTGATTTAGCTGTCAAAATGGAAATGTCTTGGCCAGTATGTTGGTTGAAAGTTTATTATTGTGACCTAACGAAGTTCACAAATGTTAGCTTAGTATATATTGTCAGAAGTCATCAGCTTTAATTCCTCCAAGAAACCTTCTTCACCCCAAGTCCTAATTCTTTCTTGCTAATCAATTGCTATGATGCCTTCTTGAAAACTGGCTTATTTTGTGTGTTTTCTATCTTTTTGTTGAAAGTATTACAGATGGCCCATTTTTTTCCCATTGACCCCCTTCAGCCCACCTCCATCCCTTACTCCCAGGTCTTCACTTCATTACTGTCTGTGCCCATAGGTTGTGCATCTATGCATACAAGTTCTTTGGTTAATTTTTCCCTCCCACCCACCCACACCCACCTTTTCTCTGAGATTCAACATTCTGTTCCATGCTTCTATGTCTCTGGATCTATTTTGTCCAACAGTTTATTTTGTTCTTTAGATTCCACATATGCGTGAGATCATGTGATACTTGAAAAACTGCTTATTTTGGAAACTGTCATTTCTCTTTCTTAAACTAATATTATTTAGAGCTTAAATTTTAAAAGGTAGCACCAAGCAATTTACCCCCAAGAAAACAATTGGGGAAAAAAATTCCCTGCCCTCCAGAAAAGCAAAAGTTACACATTTTAAGCAAATGCAATACTCTCTTATTTGAGAAACTAGAGGCCTGGTGCACAAAGTTCATGCACGGGGGTAGGGGGGGTCCCTCAGCCTGGCCTGCACCCTCTCGCAATTCGAGGCCGCTGGCTCTTAACTGTTCGCCTGCCTGCCTGATTGCCCCTAACCACTCTGCCTACCTGCCTGATCACCCCTAACCACTTGCCTGCCTGTCTGATCGCCCCTAACCACTCTGCCTGCCTGCCTCATTGCCCCTAACCACTCGCCTGCCTGCCTGACTGCCCCTAACTGCCTCTGTCTCTGCCCCCACTTCCACGGCTTCATCCAGAAAGATGTCCGGAAGGTCATTCAGCTGTCTGGTCTAATTAGCATATTACAATTTTATTATCATAGATTATCAAGTGTTGCTTCATAAATGTATTTAGGAACCACAACGGTTTTCCAGTTGCTCAGGACATTTTCCTATTTAAACATTGATTTAGAAACCTAGCCAAGTAAACCAGAAAATCAAGAGAGCAAAATTATGCAGCACATAAAGAAAGCAGCTGCATTTCTCCAACCCTAGTAATTTAAACAGTCGTTTCTTTAAAGGAAAATGAAGAGGAGGAAAAAAAAGAGAAGCAAATCTGGCATCACTAATCTCATTTCATTACACTGGTAAACTAAAATATCAGTCATCAAGCATAGTTGATGGAAAACATTTGTCTATTGTGTCAGTGTTCTTAAAAAGTGAAACCTACAACATAGTACAGGAATTTAATATCGAATTACTTTTGAAGGATCATTTCAGTAATTAAGTGAGAAAATGATTTCTAGCAGATGCTTTTCAATTTAAAAGCATACCCCAGGCAAAATTCCCCAGTACTGAAAAAGATCAAGAGTGTCAAAAGATTCAGGAACCTCACATATACACACACACACAAAGGTCAGGACAGAGAATACGCACCTTGAACAGTAATATATAAGAAGATGCACATTACAAGACACAGATAAAGCAAGCAGGTTGTCTTCATCTAACAGCAAACAATAAGGCAACAAGGAGGAAGAGAGAGATCCTTGCCTAGAGATTTACTGTATGACTTTTATGATACCTTGGGGTTAGGTACTGGTCCCACGTTTAAAATTTCAAATTACATAGATGAAATATTTATGGGTATTTACTTGGTCTCCTGTTTAAGCCCAAGTAGACTACAGTGGGGCCTTGACTTACAAGTTCAATTCGTTCTGTGACGGAGCTCGTAATTCAAATTACTCGTATGTCAAATCTTAAAGTGAACGAGTGAGACACGTGATGCTGGGCTGATGTTGTGGCGTTCACTGTGACGTTCACTGCGCCAACTAGCGGTGGGGTATCTGAAGCTGGCTCATAAACCGAATTTTAGCTCGCGACTCAAAGCAAAAAATCGGCGGAGAGACGGCTCGTATCTCGAAAAACTCGTTAGTCGGGACACTCGTAAGTCAAGGCCCCACTGTACTAAAAGCTCTCCTGGGCAGAAAGTGTGCTGGAAATGTCATACTCCTCTCCAATTCATGTTATCCCTTCATCCAAATTTTTGCAAGTGACAGAGAACTGTACACAAACAGGTTTGGGTCTCTAATAAACATTGGAACATCAGTGAACAGGATCAAGAATTTCTGAAATTACTGCTCTATAAGTAGCTACCACAACCTGATGAGGCCACAAGCTAGAGAGGATGTATTCAAGTCTTGAAAAGGAAACAAGATAAAATATAACACTGATAACCTTATAACTTAATTTATATGATCTTTTAAAATGTCACAAAGAATAGAATTTTCTGCATTCTTTATCTCTTTTGATTCCAGGGATGTGCTGATTGTTAGCTTTCATTGTAGACTCTTAAAGAAAGTGTAAAAACACTACCATTTTAGATATGCTAAATGATCACTGAATTAGTTTGTTAGGACTACCATAACAAAGTATGACAAATTGGGTGGCTTAAACAACAGAAACTTTTTTAAACCTCCTCCACAGTTCTGGAGACAAAAAATCCAAAATCAAGGTGTCAACAGAATAATCTTGTGTCATGTTCTTCTTATTGTCTTCACATGATCTTCCCTCTGTGTCTCTGTGTCCTAATTTCCTCTGAAAGACACCAGTCATATTGGATTAGGGCCCACCCATATGACCTCATTAATTACCTCTGTAAAGGCTCTGATCACCAAATACAGTCACATTCTGAGGTGCTGGGGATTAGGACTTTAACATATGAATATAAGGGGACACAATTTATCCCATAAAGTTCTGTTATTGAAAACAACTTAAAAATGCAACAAGAAACTTTTTGTAAAATTTTATAATCTATCAATGATGGGTCAGTCATTTGTATTCTCTGACATCCAGTTTCTTCATCTGTAAAACAGGTATAGTCCTTTCAACTTTACCAGTAAATCATTGTTTTGGGATTAAATAAGACAAAAATGGGTAGAATTTTCAGCATTTATACCTCATTCATAGTAGATGCTAGAATTATTATAAAAACTAATTTATTCAAAAGCAATGTATCTCGATTAGAACCAGTCATAGAATCGTTCCATGATTGGTCTGCATTTAGCCCTCCCCTAGTCCCTGGTCAACTTTTTTCTGTCTTGCTTATTTCCAAACCCATGTGTGATTACAGGCCTCAGAGAAACAAAAAGTACACATAGAGAAAGGGTATGCAAAGTGATATTACTGTCCAAATATCAGCATGAAATCCCAGAACTGGCATCAGCTAAGCATCACAGACTCCAAGAATGCAGCTCCAGCCCAGTGAATCCCAGCCCAATTCAGTTATGGCGCCTGCTCTTTGGTTAATGTGAGTTTCCTTTATCCTTCCAAACAGGCCCCCATTTCACTTAAGAAAATTAAGATAACAAATTTCTGTTCCTTGCAACCAAGGGTTCTGACTAGTACAATTTACTAACATAACTTGAACCACTATTTTTTTTCTCTTTCTCTGAGGTAGTAGATACTTTCTATGCGTAGACAGGCAAAAAGGCTACATCCACTCAAGCTTGTTTGAGGAACATATTTGATTCTTACTTAACTGAATCAATAGCATTGCTGTTCTGAAAACAAAGTCTATAACATTTCTATGAGTGAAGGTGGGCTCACTCCACGGCTCTCATTTCTCTCTGGGACTCATCGATTTCTTTGGAGTCATATGCATATAAATCAGAACAGCAGCCTCTTGGCAACAAAATTTAGCCCATGTTCCAAAATAATACAAGTGCATTCTTCATAGGTCCTTTTAAAACTCCAGAGATATCCTTTGAAATAAAAAATTAGAAATTATGCAATTAGCCTAATTAAAGGAAAAGAAAAGTATACAAGAAAGTATATACAAGTATCTAAGAAATTGAGGAATAAACTTAAAATAAAATCTCAAAATACAATTAAAAAGCATTTTTATGGCTCCAGATTTACTCAACTATTTGTTAATGTTTTCATGTAAGCAAATATATTTAAAAGTTCCACCAAATGTATAAAATCAGAAGCCAGGCCCTAATGCAGCCATTGGATTTATGTGGGTCTCTGAGACCAAGAAATGTGTGGCTACTGCTGACAGATTAAGCTTTTATCTACTTTAGACAAAATGGGTTTTAAGGTAAGAAGTATTATCAGAAATGAAAAAAATGAAAGGGTTACATCAACAGTAAAATATAGAAATTCTAAATATGTGTGTACCTAATAACATAACTTCAAAATATATAAAGTAAACATTGACAAAAAGAAAGGGAAAAATTAAAAGTCAAAAATAATAACTGAAAATTTTAAAATATATATTTCCCCCAGAGGTCAAGTTACCCAAGAGACTAATGAAACCAAAAAATGGTAGGGGAAGCATGGGAATCTTTGACTGTTTTTATCTGACTCTTAGCTAGAAAAGGAGAGAGATTCTCAGATGGACAAGAGCAGTTCTTTAGAAAGCAAGTAGGGAAGCCCCACGCATTTGAAGGAGGGGTTATTTGTTTGAGGGGTTTTTTAGCTCCTCATTTTAGTCCAAAGTGTAAAGTAAGATCCAGAAGCTAAGCAATTAACCCTTTATCTAGCAACAGCACTATCTCAAGGTCAAATGGATTTAACTTTTTTAGCAAGAAACCTTATTTTTAAACATTTTCAGATGTGAACTTATACCAGGTTGAATTATATGAAACTAGAGGCCCAGTGCACAAATTCATGCAACAGTGGGGTCCCTCGGCCTGGCCTGCAGGATCAGGCCAAAACCAGCTCTCCGACATCCCCCGAGGGGTCCCGGATTGCAGGAGGGTGCAGGCCAGGCCAAGGGACCCCCACTGGTGCACAATCGGGGCCAGGGAGGGACGTGGGAGGTTGGCCAACTGGGGAGGGACTAACTGGGGAGGGCGTGTCCTGCCTGTCTCACTCAGTCCCAATCCTCTGGACCCCAGCAAGCTAACCTATCGGTCAGAGCATCTGCCCCCATGTACATCATAGTGATAGTGAGCAGTTGAGTGGCTTTAGCAAATTATTAGCATATTACGTTTTGATTGGTTGAATGGCTAACCAGAGGACCAGACATTTAGCATATTAGGCTTTTATTATATAGGATTGCTATTTCTGTAGGTCAAAACTAGCTGATTAGCCCTAACCCGTTTGGCTCACTGGATGGAGCGTTGGCCTGCGGACTCAGGGGTCTCGGGTTCGATTCTGGTCGGGGGCATGTACCTGGGTTGTGGGCACATCCCCAGTGGGGGGCATGCAGGAGGCAGCTGAATCGATGTTTCTCTCTCATCGATGTTTCTAACTCTGTATCCCTCTCCCTTCCTCTCTGTAAAAAATCAATAAAATATATTTTTTTTAAAACTAGCTGACTATCAGCAATTTCATACATGCAACCAAATATATTTATATATGTGTATGCTTTGTTACAAAAATAAATTCTTCCTTTAGAGGTATCATGCATTCGAATATGCTTACATAATGTTTCCACAAAACTTTTGAGGACAACAAAGCATATGGGTATAACAGGATGTCTAATGAATATAAATTCTCCCCAAATTCCTTCCCAATAGATGATAGGTAGATAGTTAGAGCTAAAATTATAAAAGTTATACTATACTGCTATTATATTATAAACATCAGTTTCACGAGTGACACTCAACAGAGAACTCTTCAGATGTCCACCCCCTAAAATGTTCATCCCCTGAAAATACACTGTCTCATATAGATCAACTGAGCCTTTAAAGTGAATTAAATCAGAATGAACTGGGTTTTAGTCATTCTTCTTGGCCCTTAACAAATTCTTCATGACCACTCTGTGATTTGTTCTCTGCCTGTGCTATACTTATTTTCCCGCTTCTCGCAATCCCCCTGCCCTGCTGCAATTATATAGCAGCTATAGGATTTATAACCTCACACTGCTGTCCAATCTCAGACTTCAGCATCTTGATTGAGCCATTAGTCTCCAATCCATTGGTCCATTTCAGTTGTAGTATCCCTTTCACAAGAGCTTCTGAGTTTTTTCGTTGATTTAGTGGTAGGCCTTAAACTGACAAGCCTCCATCAATCAACAAAATAGGAATTTGTTTTTATTATTTAGCTCATCATTTTTTTCTCCTTCAAAGTGCTGAGAAAGTATATCAGAGTACTTGAAGCAAGATGATTAAACTTTTTTTCATCTAGAGAATATGTTAATTATGCTAAAACATGTCATTAAAACATTGAACCTTATATTAGAAGGTTTTTAAGATACGTTAAAAATCAAAATATTATAGAATTATGTTTATTACTATTAATGATATAAAATGGTATATAAGAAGATATTCTAGAAATTTTTGACAAATTGGCAAGAAAAGTACATTCTACACTTCATTGTCTTGCCAAAGTTCTCAAACTTGCTTCTAGGGTCAAACTTCAACTACTAAGGCAGACTAGCTAAGACATAAAATTCCAACAATAATTTAACCATTATGATAACTAGGATTGATTTCAGGGTTAAAGGTGAGTCACTCAGGAAACACAAATTTGATGATGAGATTTTAAGGAGATGCACTGATAAAAAGAAAGAAATCACTAAAGCATCTACATTCATCGGGGACTTGGGAACTGTTATAATATAGAACCATCTAGTTTTACAAGAATATTTCCTGCTACAACCATAGAAATAATTTTTTTTCTTTGACAAATTCATTCGAGCTGAGAAACAGTTTGAATTAATAGAGAATGTATTCCTCTTCCAGATCATGAATATGAAAAGTAAAGTAAAGAACAAATTGTACATGTAAAATTTCTTATTGACATATATTTTTAAATTTGTTAACATGTTAACTAACATAATTAAACACTTAAAAATACATGTTCCTTTTTTATCTTTATTGTTGAAAGTATTACATATATTCCATTTTTTCTCCCATCGACCCCATATAGCCTGCCCCCACCCCCAACCCAGGCCTCCACCACCCTATTGTCTGTGACATGTTCCTGTTTTAAAATAATTTTATTTTTTTATTAATTTACATTTTAAGTCATTTAAATATTAATTATTTTACTTTCATTTCTGCCCATGAAGAATTAACTTACAGGAATTGCTGTCCCACTGCAAACATTTGGAAGCACACATGAAATATTTGAAATAACTGTTTTCAGACATTAACAACAGGCAGCACAGGAAATTGATTTTTGAGTCAAGGGAAACAAATTAAACAAGCTCCATTATTGCCCCGAGCTTACTGCCTAGAGGTATTCTCCAGGCTGCAGGGCCATCTATGTGAAACTCAGAGCCAAGCAAGTCATTCTGAGTTATGGAAACAGATCACAGATTTCAGGGACGTTGAAGGAGCTAGAATTTGCAGGACAGGGTACTGGAGAGGAAGAAACTGCACAGAGAAAAAGCTCTGGAGACCTGAAGAGAGGTCCCTTCTACTCTTTGACTGATTATGGATCTATGTATGCCTTGAGTAAAACTTCATGAGAATTCAGGAAAAACAAAACAAAACATTTGAAATTAGTAAGCCAAACAATTCCCAGGGATAAAGCAAGGTGAAGAATAGTTGGCATCTCACCAGACAGGGTAGAAAGACTTCATATGTGAGACCTAAGGCAGAGTCCTCAGAAGGGTCTTACCTTACCAGTGGGGCTAACTTAGCCCTTAAATAAAAGTTACATAGGAACTATCATTATAAAGCTTAAAAGTAAGGAACTGCCATTAGGCCCAGTGATCCCACTTCTGGGAATATATCCTTAAACACCAATCAGAAAGAATATATGTACCCCTATGTTCACAGCAGCGTAATTTACAATAGCTAAGATCTAATTAAGGAAACAGCTCAAGTGCTCATCAGTAGATGAGTGGGCAAAAAAGATGTGATACATTTACACCATAAAGTACTATGCAGTTATAAAAAAAGAAGGATCTCTTATCCTTTGAGACAGCATGGAGGAACCTGGGAAGTATTATGCTAAGCGAAATAAGCCAGTCAGAGAAAGATAAATATAACATGATCTTACTTATATGTGGAATCTAGTGAACAAAATAAACTGATTAACAAAACAGACCCAGATATATGGAAGCATGCAACAGACTGACAAATCTCAGAGGAAGGGGGATAGGGGCAGGGGAGAGATTAACCAAAGAAATTATATGCATATATGAATAGCCCATGGATAGACAGTAGTGTGGGGAAGGTGTGGGGAGAGGATGGGATAAGGGTGGAAGGGGTCAATGGGAGAGGGGGGAAAGGGGACATCTGTAATACTTTCAACAATAAAGATAAATTTAAAAATAAAAAATAAATGGGCATAGGACTTGAATATACATTTTTTCAAAGAAGAAATACAGATGGACAACTGGCACATGAAAGATGCTTAACATCACTAATCAGTGGGACAATGCAAATCAAAACCACAATGAGATATCACCTCACACCTGTCAAAACAGCTATTATCAAAAAGAAAAAAAAATAACAAGTGTTGGTGAGGATGTGGAGAAAAGGGAAGCCTTGGGCATTGTTGTTGGGAATGTAAATTGGTGCAGCCACTATAGAAAACAGTATGGAGGTTCCTCAAAAAATTAAAAATAGAACCACCATATGATTTAGCAATTCCACTTTGGGGTATTTATCCAAAGAAAACAAAAACATTAATTCAAAAGGATGTATGCTCCCCTATGCTCATCAAAGCACTACTTACAACAGCCAAGATATGGAAGCAACCTAAGTGCTCATTGATAGATATGTGGAATATTACAGTCAAAAATGTTCCACACAATGGAATATTACTCAGTCATAAAAAAGAATGAATTCTTGCCATTTCAACAACATGAATGGATGGACTTGAAGGTATTATGCTCAGTGAAATAAGTCCAACTAAAACTAATACTGTATGATTTCATTTATATGTGGAATCTAAAAAACAGAACAATAAACAAACAAAACAGAAACCAGATTCATGAATACAAGAAACAACCTGGTAGTTACCAGAGGGGGGTTGGTGGTGGTTGGGGGCTGGCAAAATAGGTGAAAAGGATTCAGAGGTACAAATTTCCAGTTATAACATTAAAAAGTTATGGGGGTATAATATACAGCATAGGAAATATAGTCAATAAGATTGTAATAACTTTGTATGGTGACAGATGCTAATTAGACTTATTATGGTAATCACGTTGTAATGTATATAAATATAAAATCACTATATGTACACCTAAAACTAATTGGATATTGTATGTCAATTATATTTCAATTTTAAAAAGCCACTAGCCACATTGGCTATTTTAATTGAAATTCAAATTAATTAAAATTAAGTAAAATCAAAACCTCAGTTCCTCAACTGGACATATGGCAAATGTGGACAGCACAGATATGGAACATTTCCATAACCATAGAGTTCTATTGGTCACTGCCTCTCTAGGGACTGCAGGCATAAACATTACACCAATTAACACCAAGAAATGCAGATTTCTTTGTGCACATGGAAATGTCTTTACCTGTCTTCTGGACATGTTGAACTAGACTCTCTCTGAAGGTGAAATCCAGATTTCTTCTGGGTTAAAGAATCAAGTTCTTAACAGTCTTATCATAGGTTTAAGTTTTAATCCTAACATCTTTATGCCTTTTAAATATTCCTTTTGTATTTCTGCCTATTATTTTTACCCAACTGCTATGTCACACATTACAATTGTACTATACAAATTAGCACATATGACTACAATAAAACAAACAGAAAAATTATTACCCTGAAGAAACCTGATCAGTGTAAAATGCTCTAATTTTCTATGTTGTACTTAAAAGAAAAAAAAAACCTGTCTGATGTTGAACATATATGGTAGATTTTACACTTTCTCCACTTGAGCTCTTGGGTGTGCCTCTTAGTAAATTAAAAGATATCCTTGCCTAATACAAATTTGAATATACAACATGGCCAAACTACCAGGATCCAAATCCCAGCTCTACCAATTATTATCCTGTGTGAACTTCAGCAAGACACTCAACCTCTCTGTGCCTCAGTTTCCTCCTCTATCAATGGTGAAAATCACCATAGCTACTAAATTGGATTCCTAGGAGGATGATATGACTTGATAGATGTAAAAAAAAAATCTTAAAATAGTACCTGGCATACAATAAATACTATTTTGTATTAACTATTATTATTTTCATTGTATCAACATTAAGGCAAAATTTTATAGCATTAAGTATCAAATCATCTCATTACAAACTGGACATATTGGACTCATTATAAACTGGACTCATTCTTGTATAGTAGGAATAACACTATTGTGAGAGTCCCCCATACAGGAAGTGCATATCAACACAAACATAAGCAAATGTTAAAGCCTAAGGTATTATTGAAAATAGGCATCTCTTTTATGGACACATTGAAGCTACTCTCCTACTTTTATCATGCTATTATTCTTTATTTTTCACACATTTGAAAATACTCTAATGGAATTTTACTCAGCCTGAATCCATGTGCTTGCATATATCATTTATGAATAGAAACTAAAAAAATAAAAGGAAAAGTGTAATATCTTGCAAAGAAACCATAGCATGCATGTCCTTTCTTTGTATATTAGTTCTCTATTGCCACAATAATACTGCATAACAAACAACCAGAAAACCTCAGGAGTATACAAAAGCAAATATTTATTTTTGCTCATGACTCTTTTAATTGGCTAAGTATTCTGCTCAGCTGAGCTGTGCTTGGCAGAGTGCAGCTATGGTAACTGGTCAGCTTTGGGTTGACTAGGCAGCTTTACTGAACTTGGCTGGACTTTCTTACCTGTCTAGAGCTTCACCTGGGACAACTGGGCTGACTCAACTCTATTCCATGTGTCTCATGATCCATCAGGCCATCCCACACATTTTCTGATAGTGAAGGCAGGAAAGCAAGAAAGAGCAAACCCAATTATGCAACATTATGTATGTTGTGTGTGCAGCATTCCACTGACCAAAGCAGTGCATTTAGCAAAGCACAGATTTGGAGTAGGAGGGACCAAAGAGATACAGGACAAACATCGTGAAACAGGGGAGCCACTGATTGGGATTATTGATGTAGTAAGTCTATCACACTGTCTCAAAAACTTTAGCACTTCCTCACTATTTTTGTCTCATAATCACTAGGGTCTTTATTTTGACAAATGTTTCTTTCTTGAAATGCAGTATACTTGTGGCATTGAGTCACTTGTACCTAGTGTTGGTTAGTACCTGAAAATTTTCCATTCTTCTACATTCTCACTCAGTCCTACATAAAATGGATTAGCCTCTGATTAAATATGCCACTTTCCAAATCTTGAATTGTCTTGCCCTTAGAAAAACCTGAATCATTGATAATCCAAAGTAATCAAAGATTATATGAGTTTTAGTAATTGTCCAAGTAATTAAAAATCCATTTGGCATTATCCTAAGAGCTAAAAGAATTTTCTAATATAATAGTGGGCTTATCTGCCCTCTTCATCTTAAAACTTTCACCATAATATCTCATTAGTTATCTCCTTGCAATGAAGCCAGAATTATTTCATTTTTATCAGCTATGCTATCAGATTACATATAAAACTTTTGAGGTGTGCTTTTGACATAGAAAAAACTTTCAAACATTTCCTTTTATTTACTTTTCTAAGCAAATACCCAGTCAGTATCCATAATAGCCAAATATTAGATACCCTAAAAACAAAAGTTAACCTAAGGCAAATCCTTATTCTGTTCTCTGCAGTCAGAGAGGCTCTTTGTAAAATAAATCTAAATGATAAGTAGAGAAGAGAGACAACATAATGTTTATCATAATATTTTCAAGCCTTTCATTATTATCACAGCTTCTTGGCAATTTTCTTATCTTGGATATTTCTACTCAAGCCAAACACATTCATTCACTCAAACCACAAAATAAGCAATTGCTGTGGTTGGGAAGAAGATGTCCATATAATGCCAATTACCTGTGAGTCAGCAGTTTCATTAGAATAGCAGCCTACATTCAAACCAGTTCACTGCAGTGTTTCAATTATGCCTTTGTTACATTCCCTGCACTTATTAACATCATGTACACAGAGAGTTACTTACAAGTTTCTTAAATCGGAATATGTATATTCCCTCTAACTCTCATCTTCTATGTTCCTATTCTTATTAGGTTATGCATCTTAATTGAAAGGCCCCAGTAGTCCTCTAAAGCAGCTCCTCTCAAATTTTAATGTGCATATCCATCATGTGGGGTTACATGTTAGAATGCAGCTTCTGATTCAGTCAGTCTGGATAGGACATGAAATTCTGCATTTCTAATCATCTCATAGGTGATGTGGACTCTGCAGTGCTATGATTTTCACTTTGAGTAGCAAGTACTGGTCATAAGGGCTTTCATCCCCAAATGGAGGCATACAACCCCCACTATGATCTAATCACCCTTCCCTCCCTTTCAAACGTTTTCACCCAGACATTTGAGAGTCCTAACATGAGGTCTGCAAATTCCCTCCATTCTAAACCCTCACTGAGCATGTCTTTAATCTTCTTATAAAACTTTTAGAATAATGCTTAACAGATCTTAACTACTAAATAAATGTTAGCTGATGCTTTGTTAACTGAAATCTGACCATTCCATAAAAACATCACTCTTAAGTAGAAATATCTTACTTTCCTAACCAACATCATTTGGCCATAAGAAATTTAGTAGTTGTTCCTTTCGCTCCTCATTGCTATTTTCAAACTATTTCTCTTTTTCTCCCCTCCATCAAATCAAACAAACAAAAAACACAGCTCTCTGAGGCCTGTACTACTTGGTTGTATGCCCACTACCTCACCTGAAGTTGCCATCTTGTCATTCCCCCAACTCTCAACCACTACACCTGTTATCACTCTCAGTTGCTTCAACATCTATGTGGATAAGTTGCTACCTGACCTCAGTTTCCTTGAATTTCTCACCTAAAACATTAGTATCCTTCACTCGTCTTCATCCAATCATTCCACGAATAAACCCCTAGACCTTTCATTACCACCTTCAAAACATATATATCAAATACCCACTATGTCCACCATAATCTGTACTTCCACCAAACCTGCCCAACGACCCTCCAGCTACAATTCTTTGACTTCACTGAAACCTACAGTGCATTGAAATTATATACATAAGATTTTACATATAGTGAAATTTTATATATAATGAAGTTACCTTCATATCTATATATATAAAAGGCTAATATGCTAAGTGTCCATCCAACCAGTTGCTATGATTCACAATGACCACCAGGGGGCAGATGCTCAATGCAGAAGTTGCTGTGATGCACACTGGCCATTTACAGAGAAACAGCACCGCAAACCTGGCACTCACAAAGCAACACTCGGCTTCCCCCAAGTGGGACACAGGCCCAGCCACCACCCCAGAGTGACAGCCCACCAAATCACAGCTGACATTACTGAGACCCCATGGCACAAAATGCAGCCCACAGCCCAGCCCAGCCCTGAAACGGTGGCTGTAGGCCACCGGGTAATGACATCACATAGCAACGCCTGTCCTCTCCCTAGCGACTAGCCTCCTTGGAGTTTCTTCAGCCCAGGAACAGGACTTGCTTTATAGACAGGTGGAATCATTTTACACTGTAACCAAATGTCTGTGAAGCGTTTTCCCATGCCTCATCTCATTTGATCCTCACAGAAGTCCTAGAGTAGGTAGATAGGAGACTTGGTGGAACCCTATTTTCTTTTCATTAGCCGGAAAACAGATTTAGAAAGCTTAAAAACTTGACCCGACTGAAAAGAAGAAACAAATGGTGGACCTTGAAAATGACTTCAGGTTTTCTCACTGTGCAGAATATAGTCAAACACTGCTGCAGTTAAATATTTTACCCTTTGTTCTCCCTGCGTGATCTACAATAATAATCTGCTTTGTGTTGATATCTACTGCTGTGTTGCTGACAATTACCTGAAAGAGAAGTTGGGGTGCTTCACTGGGCTGGAAAAAGTTTAGCTAAATCAAAAAGCAGGTCTAATTAACAAGTTTATTCTATATCTATAAAAACTAAGTTGACTCGCACAGGTGCAATACATATACTAGTAAAGCCCTCGCTGGCGCCAATCTCACGCGGGTGTTCGATCTGTCGTTGTCGATTGTGAATTTGATTGACACTTCTATAATAGAGAAAGGGAGAATAGCAATATTAAAATATTTCTTCTAGCTCTTCCACTGCCATTTTAAATCCGGCTCCGTACAACGCTCTGCCACTACTGCTGCGACCCAAACTGCATGCCAGCACCCACAGGCTGACAAGGCCGCTGCCATGGAGGACATGAATGAGAACAGCAACACGGAGGAGTTCGCAGAGGGATCCAAGATCAACGCGAGCAAGAATCAGCAGGATGATGGTAAAATGTTTACTGGAGGCTTGATCTGGGAAACAAGCAAGAAAGATCTGACTGAATATTTGTCTCAATTTTGGGGAAGTTGTAGACTGCACAATTAAAATAGATCCAGTAACTAGACGATCAAGAGGATTTGGATTTGTGCTTTTCAAAGATGCTGCTAGTGTTGATACGGTTTTGGAACTGAAGAAACACAAACTGGATGGCAAACGGATAGACCCCCAAAAGGGCAAACGCTTTAAAAGGGAAGGAACCCCCCAAAAAGGTTTTTGTGGGTGGATTGAGCCCAGATACTTCTGAAGAACAAATTAAAGAATATTTTGGAGCCTTTTGGAGAGATTGAAAATATTGAACTTCCCATGGATACAAAAACAAATGAGAGAAGAGGTTTTTGTTTTATCACATATACAGATGAGGAGCCAGTAAAGAAATTGTTAGAAAGCAGATATCATCAAATTGGTTCTGGGAAGTGTGAAATCAAAGTTGCCCAACCCAAAGAGGTATATAGACAGCAACAGCAATAACAAAAGGGAGGATGAGGTGCTGAAGCTGGTGGAAGAGGTGGTACTAGGGTTCGAGGCCGAGGTCAGGGCCAAAATTGGAACCAAGGATTTAATAACTATTATGATCAAGGATATTACAATAGTGCCTATGGTGGTGATCAAAACTATAGTGGCTATGATTATACGGGGTATAACTATGGGACCTATGGATATGGACAGGGATATGCAGACTACAGTGGCCAACAGAGCACTTATGGCAAGGCATTTCAAGGGTGAGGCAATCACCAAAATAATTATCAGCCACACTAAAGGAGGACATTGGAGAAAACAGGAGGGGATTGCTAAAGTAACCCTTCTGGCAGGACAACATTGAAGATTTATTGGTCTTCTCTTGCTCTAACATGATTATTTTGTAAAAACTTTCTAGTGTACAAGACACAACTGTGTTCAACTGTATACAGTCACCAATTAGTTTTCATAGTTTTTACTTTGTCTTTTGCTATCTGTGTTATGATTCAATGTGGATTTGTGTTTATACAAATTTTATTTGTATGATTTCATGTTAAACCTCAAATAAATGCTTCCTTATGTGAAAATATATAGAGAGAGAAACCAAGATGGCGGCATAGGTAAACACCGGAGATTGCTGCCTCGCACAACCACTTCAAAAATACAACTAAAAGACGGAACGGACATCATCCAGAACCACAGGAAGGCTGGCTGAGTGGAAATTCTACAACTAGAAGGAAAGAGAAAAGCATACCGAGACTCAGAGGAGGTGCGGTGCGGAAGTAAAATACAAAGGTGCGGAGGTGTATGCGGAGAGGGCTGGTGGCTGAGGACACGATTGTCTTTTTCAATCGGGAGGGAGTCTCAGGCTCTGAGCTCCAGTTCCGGGTGAGTCTCTGGGGACCCAGACTCATACGGGAGAAACGGGACTGTCTGGCATCGGTCAGAACTCGAGGGCAGCATTCTCTTGGAGGCACTCCCAGCGATTGCCAGGGCCTCTGAGGGCAGGACTGAAAGCAGC
>NW_005871079.1:8412979-8428023 GCF_000147115.1 Myotis lucifugus
ACCGCCGATAAACTCCATGAGACCCTCAAGAAATCTAGTGAGACCCTCGATGTTGTGATAAAGGACCAACTAGAAATTAAGCATACACTGACTGAAATAAAGAATATTATACAGACTCCCAACAGCAGACCAGAGGATCGCAAGAATCAAGTCAAAGATTTGAAATACAAAGAAGCAAAAAACACCCAACCGGAAAAGCAAAATGAAAAAAGAATCCAAAAATACGAAGATAGTGTAAGGAGCCTCTGGGACAACTTCAAACGTACCAACATCCAAATTATGGGGGTGCCAGAAGAAGAGAGAGAGCAAGATATTGAAAACCTCTTTGAAGAAATAATGACAGAAAACTTCCCCCACCTGGTGAAAGAAATAGACTTACAAGTCCAGGAAGCGCAGAGAACCCAAAACAAAAGGAATCCAAAGAGGACCACACCAAGACACATCATAATTAAAATGCCAAGAGCAAAAGACAAAGAGAGAATCTTAAAAGCAGCAAGAGAAAGAAAGTCAGTTACCTACAAGGGAGTACCCATATGACTGTCAGCTGATTTCTCAACAGAAACTTTGCAGGCCAGAAGGGAGTGGCAAGAAATATTCAAAGTGATGAATACCAAGAACCTACAACCAAGATTACTTTATCCAGCAAAGCTATCGTTCAGAATTGAAGGTCAGATAAAGAGCTTCACAGATAAGAAAAAGCTAAAGGAGTTCATCACCACCAAACCAGTATTATATGAAATGCTGAAAGGTATCCTTTAAGAAGAGGAAGAAGAAGAAAAAGGTAAACATACAAATTATGAACAACAAATACACATCTATCAACAAGTGAATCTAAAAATCAAGTGAATAAATAATCTGATGAACAGAATGAACTGGTGATTATAATAGAATCAGGGACATAGAAAGGGAATGGACTGACTATTCTTGGGGGGGAAAGGGGTGTGGGGGATGCGGGAAGAGACTGGACAAAAATCGTGCACCTATGGATGAGGACAGTGGGTGGGGAGTGAGGGCGGAGGGTGGGGTGGGAACTGGGTGGAGAGGAGTTATGGGGGGGGAAAGAGGAACAAATGTAATAATCTGAACAATAAATATTTAATTTTTTAAAAAAAGAAAATATATATATATACATATATATGTGTGTGCATATATGTGTGTGTGTGTGTGTGTGTGTGTGTGTGTATTTCTTCTAATTCATTTCCTTTCAATGTGCATGAATTCATGCACCAGGCCGCTAATATATCATAAAAGTTAAGATTTTTGTGCTTTTGTTTTAAATAATTCCTTTTAGAACCGTTTCTGCCTCCTAAATAATACAATAATGATGCAGCATCTGTCATGGTCCAAAAACAAATGTGATTTACCTGAGGTTGAAACTTTAGATCTGTAGATATAAACCCTGATATTACTCATAAACAATTATATCTTTCATGATGTATACGTTTTCGGCAGATTCTCAAAACAAACAGGAATGTTAAAAAGATTAAGAATTGGCCATTCACTCTCCTTTTTCAGCATGAGGGAACAGGAAGTATGTCCTCAGGGGGAAAACTGAGTGAACATGCCAGCCAGAAAAAAAACTATCAGTTCAGGACAGTAAAGGGATCTTATTCACTTGAAAGCAGATATCTTTCTAAATTCATTTCCAATCCTAAATTTCACAGTTCGTAGGCACATTGAATTCAATTCTTGCTGCTATGCAAAGCCCTTACCTGGGCACATAGTTGGGGCCTGAAAGCAATAAAAACTGTAACTTTCTTTTATTGTTTGTTTCCATTTGCTATCACCTCTTTAATTGCAGATATAAGTGGATGCATATGAACTCTCTAGGAAGACTGGGTATGCTTGGCTTTTTTTTTTTTAACCTTAGATGCTTTTAAAACTGAATCATAGGTTATGGACACTGAGAATACATTAAGCACATAAAAAGTGTAGCACAATTTTGTAACAATGTAGACAAATGTATAATTTATGAATCATCAATTTTGTGTCATGGTAAAAATTCTAATCATCTTATAAGCATATGTCTTGCAAAAGATTTCTAATGATACAGACTAGAGGAATTATAGCCCTATTTTTGGTTGGTCTTGACATAATAATTTTGCTGCTATGAAAATTTAAGTTTCATGACTACTGTCCATAAAATGTTTGACAGCCACTGACAGGCATCCCTTGATATCACTTCCAAGAGAATATACTTTTCTATAACAGGTAAAATAATGTCTGATATTTGCTTGTTATCAATGGATTTTTGTTTCCCACTGTTAAGAGATAGTGCTGATGAGGAAGGGGAGAAAAGGGAACCCTCGTGCACTGCTGGTGGGAATGCAGATTGGTGCAGCCACTGTGGAAAACAGTATGGAGTTTCCTCAATTAAAAATGGATCTGCCATTTGACACTGTGAGCCCACTTCTAGGAATATATCCTAAGAAACCAGAAACACCAATCAGAAATAATACATGCACCCCCATGTACATAGTAGCACAATTTACAATAGCTAAGATTTAGAAACAGCCCAAGTGCCCATCAGTAAATGAGTAAATAAAAAAGATGTGGTACATTTACACAATGGAGTACTATCCTATCTAATAATAGACAAAAATGGTAATTGACCGTACCTTCGATACACCTCCCATGGGCTAATCAGCGTGATATGCAAATTAACCCAACCAAGATGGCGGCTGGCAGCCACGCAGCTGAAGCAAGCAGGAGGCTTGCTTGCTCCAGTGATGGAGGAAGCCAAGGTTCCCCGCCTGCCGCGGCCCGGCTCTGAGCTCCGAAAGCAACAAAGTTTCAATTATAGAAGCTAAACAAACCCCAGATACCTGCTTTCAGCAGGCCGTGGCCACAGAGCTGGAGCCGGCTCTTAGCTCCAGTGACTATAACAAAGTTTCAATTATAGAAGCTAAACAAACCCCAGATACCTGCTTGCAGCAGGCCGTGGCCTCAAAGCTGGAGCCAGTAGGAGCTGGCTCTCAGCTCCAGTGACGGCAACAAAGTTTCAATTATAGAAGGTAAATAAATCCCAGAATAAAAAACGAAAAAGAAAAAAAGGAGAGGCTGGGAGCTTCAGTGGCCGGCCAGCCTGAAAACGGCCCTCAGCCCCTCACCCAGACTGGCCAGGCACCTCAGTGGAGACCCCGACCCTGAAGGGGGTGTGGCCAGCCTGAAAACAGCCATCAGCCCCTCATCCAGGCTGGCCAGGCACCCCAGTGGGGACCCCCACCCTGAAGGGGGTGTGACCAGCTGCAAACAGCCATCAGCCCCTCACCCAGGCTGGCCAGGCACCCAAGCGGGACCCCCACCCTGATCCGGGACACCCTTCAGGGCAAACCAGCCGGCCCCCACCCGTGCACCAGGCCTCTATCCTATTTAGTAAAAGGGTAATATGCAAACTGACCCTAACAGCAGAAAGACTGGGAATGACTGGTCACTATGACACACAATGACCACCAGGGGGCAGACGCTCAATGCAGGAGCTGCCCTCTGGTGGTCAGTGTGCTCCCACATGGGGGAGCTCTGCTCAGCCACAAGCCAGGCTGATGGCTGCCAGTACAGCGGTGGTGGTGGGAGCCTCTCCTGCCTCCTCAGCAGCGCTAAGGATGTCCAACTGCAGCTTAGGCCTGCTCCCCGCTGGCAAGTGGACATTCCCCGAGGGCTGCCAGAGGGATGTCTGATTGCCAGCTTAGGCCCAATCCCCCGGGGAGCGGGCCCAAGCCAGCAGGTGGTCATCCCCCGAGGGGTCCCAGACTGTGAGAGGGCACAGGCCGGGCTGAGTGACCCCCCCCCCTGAGTGCACAAATTTTTGTGCATCGGGCCTCTAGTCCTATATAATAAAAGCCTAATATGCTAAGTGTCTGGTCAACTGGTCGGCCGTTTAACCAAAGTGTAATATGCTAATGATATGCTAAGGCCACTCAACCGCTCACTATGATGTGCACTGACCACCAGGGGGCAGACGCTCCAACTGGTAGGTTAGCTTGCTGCTGGGTCCAGCCAATCAGGACTGAGTGAGACGGAATGGACACGCCCTGGGGCCCTCCCACAGTCCCTTCCAGGCTGGCCAACCTCCCACATCCCTCCCCAGCCCCGATCGTGCACTGATGGTGTCCCTTGGCCTGGCCTGCACCCTCTCGCAATCTGGGACCCCCTCAGGGGATGTCAGAGAGCCAATTTCAGCCCAATCCCACAGGCCAGGCTGACGGGCCCCGCTGGTGCACGAATTAGTGCACCGGGCCTCTAGTCTATAATAATAAAAGCATAATATGCTAATTAGACTGGACATCCTTCCGGATAACCTTCTAGACAAAGCCAGGGCTTCGAGGAAAGCCCGGGTCCCGGGTGCCGGAGGGAAGCCAGTTCCGGCAACCGGGGGAAGGAAGGCCTACTCTTGCACAAATTTTGTGCATCGGGCCTCTAGTGCACCTGTAAAAAAGAAGGATCTCTTATTCTTTGAGACAACATGGAGGGACCTGGAAAATATTATGCAAAAAAAGTCAGTCAGAGAAAGGCAAGTATCACATGACATCACTTATATGTGGAATATAATAAACAAAATAAACTGACAAACAAAATAGATCCAGAGATATGGAAGCATGGAACAGACTGAAGGATCTGAGAGGGAAGGGGGCAGTGGGATGGGAAGAGATTAACCAAAGAACTTATATGCATATATGTATAACCCATGGACACAGATAATAGTACAGTAAGCCTGGGGGAGGGGGGACAGAGGGGTATAGGGGGTCAATGGGGAGGGCAAAGGGGACACCTGTAACACTTTTAACAATAAAGATAATTTTTTTAAAGAGTATTGCTATTGATTAAAAAGAAAATAATTATTTAAATAATTCTTGCCACACCATACAGGACTTCATTTCATATCTAAGAGGAGTTCTAAACCTTAACTATTAAGAGGAAAATGTTTTTTAAAATAGAAAGATTATTTAAAAAAACAGATGTGATTGCAGAATCTGATAGTGGAGTTTCTTCTTTTATAAGTGATTGGCCAAAAATTTATATTTAACATCCCAGAAATTATTTTTTGCCATCAAGAATAAGAAAAACATTCTTTGCTAAATTCCCTAATCACAAAAGATTAAAAATAAAATATGCAGGCTGTCATATGTGAGGCATCACTGCCAAACCAAAACTGACCACAAAGCAGAGCTTACTGTTGGTTAGCTAATATTGTAATATTATTTCAGATAAAGTAAATGTGCATTCAGGCAAGTTATAGAATAACATGAATTATATTTTTATTAAGTTTAAGATTTAGCAAACTTTTCCTCCCTTAGTTTTCCAAGCAATCATAAAGGCGGTTAAGAGACTGGGCTTTAGAATGGATCTAGATTCAAATTCTAATGCTTAATAATGCCAATAATTTATCTCTACTAAGAGCTCCTCCACACCCCAAATTCATATCCAACCATTTATTGCATATAGTAATTAGAATATATAATAGGCATCCCAGATTTACATGTTAAAAGTGAAACTCCTGGTATTTTTTCCCCTAAAATCTGCTCTTCCCATAGTTTTCCTAATCTCAATAAATAGCACCTCCAGCCTTACACTGGCTCAAGATAAAAAGCAAAACAAAATTATACTTAACTCTTCTTTCTCTTATGCATGACATTTAGCTAATTAATAGAATATATTTGCCTTACACTCAAATACACAAAGAATCTGACCAATTCTGATTACCTCCGCCATTACCATGCTGGTCCCAGGGGTCATCCTATGCCCAAATTATTGCAATAGGCTCTGCACTTATCTGTCTCTCTGCTTCCAACCTTAAGTTTCTTCTGTTATTTTCCATACAACGTGGGAGCCAGAGTGATCCTGTTAAGATGTATAAATTAAAATCATCCAGTAGCTGCTGATCACACTTAACTCTGCAATGACCTTCAAAGATCCTGCTCCCTACCCTCCTATGGCGATGTTTTAAAATGGGGCTCACTAGTAAAAAGTCCACTGCTCCACCACATTCCTCAGACTCTGTAATTTTCTGGGGCCAAAATACAGAAGAACATGATACAATACTCTGCCTATCTTCTCCTCTTTTGTAATAATCAAGGAGTCCACATGTTCTAAATAGTACTAGGACAAGATGGCAAAGATGCTATTTTAGGTACTTAACACATTGCGGACGGATCATGAGAATTCTCGCTTCATATTACACAGTGTCTTACAAAGTATCATACTTTAAAAAGATATTAGCTTGCAAGAACATGTAATAAATAACTTCAAAATGCAATGGGTATTTAATTTTAAAGTGTGCCTTTAACATTTATGTAAAACTTTTTTGTACTCATTCAATAGAAACTTATCTGGCCACTGGGTAGAGCTAGCAGTAAAACTACTGGTCCGCAATGTGTTAAGAAACTACTTGGAGCTGAGTCCCTGCCAACACAAAATAGAAACAACAGTTTTGTTAATGCACTAGGATTTGAAGTTAAAAATGCTACAGAAACTTAACCTAGCTAATACTTCACCTCATTATCTACTCTGACTTTATCTCCTACCATAATTTTATTCATTCGCTCTGTGGCATCCACTCCCTGCCATTCTCTGAACAAACCAGGTACTCTCTCCACTGAGGGTTTTGATTTCCCCTCTAAATGCAATGCTCTTTCCCTAGGTCTCAATCTCTTTACTTGATATAGCCTTATTCAGATTCTCTATTTCTTCTAGAGTCAGTTTCAGTTGTTTGTTTCTATGAATCTGTTCATTTAATCTAGGTTATCTAATTATTTAGCATAAAATTATTCATAGTATTCCCTTATAATTCTTGGCACCCTTTTGAATTGTACACTTAAAAATGGTTGAATGTAAACATCATGTCATATAAATTTACCACAATAAAAAAAAAAGAAAGGAGATATTTCCAGTCACATGAGCCTGCCAGTGACTAGTTCAGAGAAAGACAATATATGAGTTCTTGAAAGGAAAGAGTACAGGACTAAGAGTTAAGGATATTATTTTAGGCCATAGGAGTTCACGGGTATCCAATAGTTTAGATAATTTCAGTTTTAATATTCCATTTGTCCTTTCCACCTTTCCATAGTTTTGAGGGTGATAAGAACTGATGCAATTAATGTCAGTCCTTTGTCTAGTAAGCAGCTCACAAATGGCCTACATCCTTCCTTGGCTTCAGTTTTAAGGGGATATTGAATAATTTTTAGGTAAAGGGTTACAAGAATCAATCTGAACTCATATGAGTTGAGCTCCAATTATAGAGTATTTTTCCCATAGCTATCCTAGAACCATAGCTAATTCTCAGCTATTTCCTAAATCATACATAATGTGATATATTATCTGTAAATCCAGATCAGCTATAATTTGATTATGTGAGAAGAAATTGTCTGTTTCTTTTACAAAAATTCTTCTGTGGTACATTCTGTCTAGCAGTTCCATTTGCAAAGTAAATCTCTACTACATATGTAGCGGTGAGTGACAGAGAAGAAAAGTGTGTTCTGACAATGGTCCCAAAGCAATATTTAAAAATTCAGACATGGGAAAAGCTTAGAATTGTTATAAATTCCAACTATTTGAGTGGTTTCAATATTCTAAGGGGACTTATAGTCTATGGTAGTGGGAATAATGATAACTAGAGTATAACAATTCAACAAGAAACTATAGTATTGTTGGTTTATATTTCCAGATCATACACCTTGTGAGTTCAGAAGAAGGGCAGGGACACTAATATTTCCCTTGAAGTAGCATCATTGGACATATTTTGGAGAGTTGTCCTTTTGTTTCTTGAATAATAAGGGACATTGGCTCTTCCAATGACCTGTTTCCTTGCAACATCTTATGGGTGTCCTTATTTATGAGCTCTTGATTCTTAGACTTCTTATTCTTACTTTCATTTCAGGTTTTACCTAAAGAGCCCAGACTTTATTTTTATTTCTAGATTGTTTGCTTTGTTGCTATTTTTTAAAACTGCTTAATACACTTTAGAGATCTTCAAAATTGGCAATTTCCAATTCCAACTTATTTTTTCTGACTATTTCAGGCTGAGCCCATTTTAAAATCACCTATTTGTTTGTCTTTATTTTATTTGAAATTCTACATTTTTAACTCACCATTACTTAAGGAAGAGGCTTCTAAAATTGACTTATTTAATGCATTTTATATTTTTCTTCTCAAAGGCAGACTTAATTATGCACAGCTTGGTTACTTACATCTTCTCCTAGTCTTTCCCTTCATGCTTCTTTTAACCATTTTCCCATGATAAGAGGCTAACAAATTGACTAGCTGAAATAAATCTGTTATTGCAAACCTGATATCTAGAATTATCTTTAAAGATTTCTAAATTCTGCAATAAATATTTACTTGTCTGTATTCTTGACCTCAAGAAAAAAATCTTTCATTATGGCTCTTATTGTAGCTCTAAACCAGGATTTAAGGTCAACGTCTATATGTCTGCCTTCTTGGTCAGCAATATAATTATTCCTTTCCTGAAAACAAGACAGATAGATTTATTAGGCCTACTCTCCTTCTGTAAATCACACTGCTGGTTTTAGGTGGGAATTTTTTTAACTATGCAGTTCAGGAATTGGCAGATTCTCAGATGTGTAAAGGAGTTGACATCATCTATAAAAGCATAGGTACTCATGTAAGACTCTGTTTAGTTGGGACTCGGTGTGTTTAATAGTGTGTCTGTTTATGATGGCCTGATTTTCAGAAAGGAGAAGCTGTATCAGGTTGGTTTGCCAAAGTATGTTTACTGAATCAAGTTGTTTTTAATCAACTGAACTCATTTAAAGCTGGTTTAATGCTATAAACAACTGGTCTTTTCCAAATGCTGTGAAGACTTTTCTTTACCTTACCCAGTAGAATATAAGCCCCACAGGAGCAGGTTTTGTTCACTGTTATAGCCCAAAGATAGAACCATGCCTGTCATATATCACTCAAAAAGTACTTGTTTCATGAACTTTAGCCAATTGCTTAATCTCATATCTTTAGGTGTGTTTTTTTGAAAGGGCATTAATTGTATTTAATTTCTGGGGTGACTGTGAGGATAAAATTCAGTTGTGGTTATAATACATTTGGTAAGGTACCTGGCAAATAGAAAGATTTCAATAAGCAGCGGTGGCAATGTGGTGGTTTCCATTTTTCTTGTTATTAAACTAGAGGCCTGGTGCACGAAATTCTTGCACGGAGTGGGGGGGGGGGCCGGGGGGAATGGTCCCTAGCCTAGCCTGCACTCTCTCACAATCCAGGACCGCTGGCTCCTAACCGCTCACCTACCTGCCTGCCTGATCTCCCCTAACTGCTCGCCTGCCTGCCTGATTGCCCCTAACCACTCACCTGCCTGCCTGATTGCTCCTAACCACTCTGTCTGCCTGTCTGATTGCCCCTAACCACTCGCCTGCCTGCCTGATCACCCCTAACTGCCTCTGCCTCCACCACCACGACTTCGTCTGGAAGGACATCCGGAAGGACATCTGGAAGGTCATTCAGTTGTCCAGTCTAATTAGCATATTATGCTTTTATTATTATTAAAGCCCCGGTGCACGGATTCATGCACAGGTGGGGTTCCTTGGCCTGGCCTGCAGGGATCAGGATGAAACCAGCTCTCCAACATCCCCTGAGGGGTCCCAGATTGCAAGAGGGTGGTTCTTGGGTGATGCACCCCGGAATCAGGCTCCCTTCTCTCTGGTTCCAGGTGCATCACCACAGAACTGCAGCTGCCAAGTCACCACAGCTCGGCAGCTCCTGCGTTGAGTGTCTGTCCCTTGGTGGTCATTGCATGTCATAGCTACCAGTTGGAGGGTTGAATGGTCAGATGGTCACTTAGGCTTTTATATATATAGATGACAGGGTAAAATATATGCAATAATTTACTTCTCTAATCATGCTCCCCAGTATCCTTGCTTCATATTAACATTTCACTACCGGAAATATACTCTTAGTCATTCCAATACACCAATTCCTTAATTATTCAAAATCTATTTTTTTATGTGCCATTCTATCTGAACCATCACTTAGCTCTTTTAAGAACTAATAATAGCTGATACTGCCATAAATTGATTTCCTTCAGAGTGCTTATTTCCCTGCCAGAACCCACATTGACATAATGGGAACTTAAAGCACTGAGACAGCCCACAGAAGATTTTTAGCAGAAAGGGAGAATGTTGTCTACCATTCCCGAATTCATCTTAAATAAGATGGGGCAGCCCAGACTCCATGCCAGGCTGTCTATCCACTTCTCCACAGTGCCTCTCTCACGATGATGGCTCTCAGTTACACCAGTCTGACACCATCCTTGTCTGTTCAGAGATCCAGATATGGAAATCAAGTAAAATAAGTTCTAAAAAGTGTCCCTAGGACCACCAGACTAGGTTTCAATCCTGAGAGCAGCTTAATTGCTGTAGCAATGTCTACAGCAGCTAAACTGCATTATTTAAGGAATCATTGAAGATTAAGAAAAGCTAGTAAAAGTAAATTATTCTTTCAAGTAACCTTTTCATGATAAGGTGTGATACTGGCCAGGGGCCAAGGCAGAGGCAGCAGAGGCTCCTGCAATGGTAGCGGGCACGGACCGGGGCCAAGGCCCTTATATGAATTTTGTGCATAGGGCCTCTAGTAAGTAAATAATGTGAACATACTTTGAATGTTTACTGGTCTTATCTTATTCAATCATCACAACAAATCTAAATAGTAGATATTATTATTGTCCACATCTTACAGGTGAGATTTAGAGAGGCTACATGAGTTGTAGATGGTTGTTAAACTGCTAGGTGGGAGAGCCAAGATTCCAATCCAGGCCAGCCATTTGACTCAAGAAGCCTTTCTCTTAACCACCATGGTACACTGAACTCAGAGGTGCTCTGTGTTTTCTGCTTTCCTAGAACAATGCTGAAGAGCAAGGGTTTTAATAGTTGCAGCTTTCAGAGAGCTACCCTTCCATGACATCATCCAGCCACTGTCTGCTGCAAATGAGACAACTTGGAAAATGTCCTAAATTCATAAAGCTTGTTCTCCATGTGGTCAACCAGATTTCTTTTTACTGTAGAAATACAGAGAGAATCCTATGATGTATTTCTCATATTATTATTCAGTTATTAAAACCATGAAAATGAGAACTGGATGTGTTAAATTTTGATGGTCTAGGTGGAGGAATTCCTGGTTCAACATATGTCTTTTTAATAATGGTATTGACCATACCAGGTAACATATTTTTTAATCACTGTTGAATAAAAGATCAAAATGGTCAGTAATTTAAGGAGCTCAGGATACAATTAGATGAGACATTTGAATATGGATTAACATAGTCCTCTAACAAGGCCTGTATGATATAATAGGTGCAATCCAATCATTTCAGCCATTCATATGCCCAGTGGGGGGCTTTGCAAGATCCCTTCAGAGGTAGTCACCAAACACCATGGGAAGACCAAAGCAAGGACCACAAATTCAATTTCTAAAGGCCTTGTTCTGCCCTCAGGGGCTTTCCCCTCTAGTCTTTCCTTCTCTTTCACCTTTTAATGCTTTTTCTCCCATCACATTATTCTTTCTTTCCCATTACCAAGTGTCTTGTAAAGAAATTATAAAGCTAGATTACAACACAATGAATTTTTTAACTCTCTAAATAGGACATTAGTTCATAGCTTGAATGTTTTGAAATCTGATCAACACTCAGTTTCTCAATACATTAAGCAAAGCAAGCAAAATTAGTCTGCTTTATGTCAGGTGCTTAGCACAAATCCCTTAATAATGTGCTTGAGTGCAGAAACCATTAATAAACGCATAATTCCTGAAGACAGGCTTGATTAATTAAGTCATATGTGTATCCTTCTAATTAAAAAAAAGAACATTAGGCAGATGAGTGGAAATTCTGAGTACAAAATTCAAAGGCTTCTTTTGAATGCCTTTTGCCTTTCTCTTCAAGATGAAAGGAACGCTGCTGGTTATCGTAACTGCCAGCAAACAGTTATAGCATGGGCACAAAGCAGCCAGAACTCTGTGTCATATTAAAAACAATTTGGTATTCATCTGCCAATTTGTAATTCAGTTCTCAATCAGGGGCCTGTCTGATTAAGTCAGGCAATTCAAATGTGAGGGGGCAGCTGGTGCCGCTATGCAAATAAACAGATGAGAAAGAAATGGGACCAATGAATCAACAAGCAGATGGTAAAAAGCCAAGGCCTGCAAAGAGTACTTGAGTTTCTTTTCCTCTCTGCTTCCCATCACCTTGAGTCTCACAGAATTTATATTCCAAGGGATTATGAAGATTATCACTTAGCTTAATAATCAGCATAGAAGAGTTTCTTACATTGTTCCCTTTCGCATTAAGGATTTATGGGAAGAAAACATTGCGGTCACAGAATATTTTAAATTGTTATCTGCTTCAATAATTACTCAATTTTTCCTAATCAATTAATTATATTATAGAATTAAGACACACATATGTGGCCATCTTTATTTCTGGCCAAGTATTTCCATGCAAAGCTTCATACTCTTCAATGAGTAGGAAAGTTTTCCTCTCAGGTTATATAGGTGTTGGGAAGCAAGGCTGAAAGAAAGGCATTGGGTCCTGGATCTGTTCATTACCTCAGTTATGCATTTCCTCATGACTGGGTCAGTGTCACATAGTCGTACTAATTCTTGATCTTTTTTTCTGCCACTGGTTCAAGCATTACTCATTTGTCCTTGCCTGAACTGGATCTATTTGGAAAATGCTCACAGAGTCTATCTTTATTTCAGGGCATCTCAAATTTCAGATGCAACTTTTGGCAGTCATGTTGTCGAGGTCTCGACATAAACACCTCCATTAATTATGGCTTCGCATCTGCCAAAATCTTTTCTCTAGCTTCCTTTGTTTATCCTGATATCAAACAGACAAGGCCAAAGCATAAAGATAGCATAGGCTATATAATGAGGACAGATGCAGTTAGAAGTTGTTAGGAGTTTTGAAGTAGGCATGATATTATTTGGTATACATTTTTAAAATATAAATACTGGTTCTTACAATAACTCATTGCAAATATTGAGAGAGTGCTTTTAGGACTTTGACAGCTGAGAAGACTTTCTTTAGAATGTGGCTGCAAGTCATTGGTTTTATTAAGAGGGTGGGGAACATTTCTATTTTTATAGGCAAATATTAACACAGGACCAATTCTTGACTTCAAGTATTGTTGAACTCAAGGATATGGTTCTTGTTGGTAATGTATAAATCACAATATTTCTAAAATATCTGTTCATGCTAAATATTTTTGACCAAGGTCTTTGGAATGAGTTTCCTTTCTGCTTTCTAAATAGAAAGTGTTGTTGAAACCGGTTTGGCTCAGTGGATAGAGCATCGGACTGCGGACTGAAAGGTCCTGGGTTCGATTCCGGGCATGTACCTGGGTTGCAGGCACATCCCCAGTAGGAGATGTGCAGGAGGCGGCTGATCGATGTTTCTCTCTCATCGATGTTTCTAACTCTCTATCTCTCTCCCTTCCTTTCTGTAAAAAATCAATAAAATATATAAAAAATAAAAAAATAAATAGAAGTGTTGTTTCATAGTCATCTTTTACTATCTTGAAGTTCTAAAAAGCATGATAGTGACTACTTTGGATTAGCTTTATATCATATAGTGAATAGCCATGTTCTTTTGCATCAAGCAAGGCAAGGTTTAGTTTTATGCTAATTTCTCCATCACTAACTATTAAAAGACCCATGTAAATCATAACCTGTGAAAAGGTCAGGAACAATGCTATGTAACATCTCTTTTCTTTGAATAACAAAAAGCACTGAAGACCAAGGATAAAAAGCCAATTTCTAGAAATCTGTGACAAAGATATAAAAGGTTAATTGTTGAAGATGTTGGGAAGAGTCCATAAATGCAGTCACTTGCACATACACAGCTCCACACTTGAACCACTGAGTTATTTCACTTTAAGGTTTCTATTACCATTTTCCACAATGCTTCTTCTGTCTTTACCTTAGCTACCCCATTGGTTTCATTTCCCTGGACATTAAATCTAATTTTGTTTCCTGATTTGATTACTGGCTTATTTGTTTTCTAATTTCATATCTGGTTTTGCTGAGAAGTCAACTGTCAGCTTAATTATTGCTCCTTTGACTCAATTCTCTTTTTTTCTACCAGTTTATAAGATTTTTCTCTTTGTACCTAGGGATGGATTTCTTTTGATTTATTGTGCTAAAATAGCACTTCTTGAATATGTGTCTTGATGTCTTTAAACTGATTTGGAAATTTATCAACCGTTACCTCTTTAAATATGACTTTTCCAGTTTATTATCTACTTGCCTTCAAGACTCCAATAATCTATATATACTAGAGGCCCAATGCACAATATTTGTGCACTGGGGAGGGGGTTCCCTCAGCCCGGCCTGCACCTTCTCACAGTCCAGGACCCCTCAGGGGATGTCCACCTGCCAGCTTAGGCCCGTTCCCCCGGGTATCGGGCCTAAACTGGAAGGTGGACATTCCTCTCACAATCCGGGATCTCTCCCTTCTTACCGCCTGCCTGCTTGCTCCTTACTGCTTGGCTCGCTACTCCTTAGCACTGCTGTGGAGGCAGGAGAGGCTCCCGCCACCACCACTGCACTCACCAGCCGTGAGCCCAGCTTCTGGCTGAGTGGCGCACTATTACCAGGGGGCAGCTCCTGCATTGAGCATCTGTCCCCTGGTGGTCAGTGCACATCATAGCAACCAGTCATTCTGGTCGTTCTGCCATAACAGTCGCTTAGGCTTTTATTATATAGATTAAAGCCTAACTGACTGGCCGAACGGCCAGTAGCTATGATGCACACTGACCACCAGGGAGCAGATGCTCAAGGAAGGAGCAGAAACCACAGGCATGGAAACATAGAACAGACTGATGAATCTCAGAGGGAAGGGGGGAGGGGAAGGGTGGGAAGAGATTAACCAAAGATCTTATATGCATACTAGAGGCCTGGTGCATGGATTCGTGCACCGGTGGGGTCCCTTGGCCTGGCCTGGGGGGATTGGGCAGAAACCGGCTCTCCGACATACCCTGATCGGTCCCGGATTGCAAGAGGGTGCAGGCTAGGCCAAGGGACCCCACTGGTGC
>NW_005871079.1:8428123-8462458 GCF_000147115.1 Myotis lucifugus
CTGACCACTCGCTATGACACACACTGATCACCAGGGGGCAGATGCTCAATGCAGGAGCTGCCATGATTCGCACTAGCCATTTACAGAGAAACGGCACCACGGACCTGGTGCCCACAAAGCAACACTTGGCTTCCTCCAAGTGGGACAAAGGCCCAGCCACCACCCCAGAGTGACAGCCCACCAAATCACAGCTGACATTGCTGAGACCCCATGCACAAAATGCAGCCCACAGCCCAGCCCAGCCCAGAAATGGTGGCTATGGGTGCTGGGTAAGGATGTCTGGTTCCTCTCCCTAGAGACTAGCCTCCTTGGAGTTTCTTCAGCCCAGGAACAGGACTTGCTTTATAGCCAGGTAGAATCATTTTACACTGTAACCAAATGTCTGTGAAGCATTTTCCCATGCCTTATCTCATTTGATCCTCACAGAAGTCCTAGAGTAGGTAGATAGGAGACTCAGTGGAACCCTATTTTCTTTTCATTAGCTGGAAAACAGATTTAGAAAGCTTAAAAACTTGACCCGACTGAAAAGAAGAAACAAATGGTGGACCTTGAAAATGACTTCAGGTTTTCTCATTGTGCAGAATATAGTCAAACACTGCTGCAGTTAAATATTTTACCCTTTGTTCTCCCTGCGTGATCTATAATAATAATCTGCTTTGTGTTGATATCTACTGCTGTGTTGCTGACAATTACCTGAAAGAGAAGTTGGGGTGCTTCACTGGGCTGGAAAAAGTTTAGCTAAATCAGAAAGCAGGTCTAATTAACAAGTTTATTCTATATCTATAGAAGGCTAAGTTGACTCACGCATGCGCGATACATATAAAGCTCTGGCTGATGCCAACCTCACGCGCGTTTCAATCTGTCATTGTCGATCATGAATTTGGTTGACACTTCTATTACAGAGAAAGGGCGAATAGTGATATTAAAATATTTCTTCTAATTAATTTCCTTTCCATGTGTACAAATTTATGCACTGGGCCACTAGTAAATATATAAGATCTATCTTCTATATTTTTAATCTGTTTTCTGTATTTTTCATCTTTTTGTAACTCAGTACTTCCTTCTGGATTTTTTTCTTCTGATCTACTTTCCAATTCATGAATTCTCTCTTCATCTGGGTCTAGTATGTTTAGTACCCCACCCATTTAATGCAAATTTGACTTTGTAATTTTAAGTTCTATAATTCCCTTTTTTTTATAGTTTTCTGTTTTTCTGGAAAAACATCTCAATTTTGTATTTTATCTTTTTAAACATAGTAAGAATAGTTATTTTAAAATCTCTATCTGGCAAATCCAGTATCTGGAGCCTCTGTGGGTTTGTTTATATTGTCTGTTTTTTCTTCTGTTTTTGCTATATTTTCTTTACTCTTTTGGTTTCTGGTTACTTTTTATTGTTTGCCAAGCATTGTATTTGCAAAATTGTTTGTAGAAATAACTTGAAGTATAGAATAATGTTATTTCCTACCAGAGAGAATCTGAATTCAATGCTGGCATACAGCTAGGGGAACTAGTGATATGGGTTCACTTCCTTATAATTTCAGAAATTGAAATGATTTACAACTGAGCTGCAGTCCCCAAAAGGCATGAGTTCTCCCAGTTTTCTTTTTTCTTAGTGTTCAGCTATTTGGATTCCTAATCAAAAGTGTTGAAAGCTCACTTGTCCCCCACTTTCACACCTGGTGACACTGGACTCCAGTTTTTGCCTCTGTCATTTGACACTATTAAGTCTTTCAGCCATGTCCTCCAGAATGAGCAAATGGCCCCAGAGGTGAAGCAGCCAAAAATTCTTCCCTTGGCTTTCCAACTCCTCCAGATTCCAGTTATTCGTCATTCTTGTTTTTCCTTTGCCTACAAGCAGATGTGGTGTTTTTTTAAATATCCTGTCCAATTTTTCCTGTTGTTCTAATGGGAATAATTGACCAGTAATTCAGTTTTGTCCTAACCCTTGAATGTGTGGCTACCTTCTAAATCACTCCTTTTATGTCATTGATCCTGCTACAAGCTTAAGACAGACTCAGTCAAAACTGATGCTATATTACAGGTCTTTTTTCCAAAAACCCATAGAGAAAACACACACACACACACACACACACACACACACACACATACACACACACACACTGAGAAGCCATGCTATACCATAGCAACTCACCAACTAAACAAAGTAGTGGTACCAATGAAACCAGAATTTTTAAGTTTTGGATAAAATAAAGAGTACCCAGCCCACACTCATGACTCTAACTGAATCTTGCTCACGTGCATACAAATAACAGCATGCAAAAGGAAGCCATAGGCTTTGGCCCAGATCTCCAGAATTCATTCAGATAATCAACATTTGCCTGTCCCCTTTCAACTTCACCCATTTGTGTCTGTTTCTTGGCTCCAGTTTCTCAACCAATCTCTTTTATTTAACACCCCCCACACCCGCTGCTGAACCCACCTTCACATCAGCCCCTTTCTTAGTACTGAAAATCCCTGGCATTTTCCCTCTGACCCACCTCCATAATCTTGGATAAGAATCATGTCACAGGCAAAATTCTACCTGTTTCCATTAGACAGGCTTACCAAGTTCATGAGCCCCACCAAGGCCCAAGAGATAGAAGATGGACATTTTCACACAATTTCCAAATTATTTAGTATTCAAACAATTGGATGTTTAACTCAAAATTACTATTTGCTGCAAATTATCTAAAATATATTAAATAGAAACATTTTTATCCACATTAAAGAGTAAGAAAAGTACCTTTAAAATAACAGAGGGAATTGGGGTGAGGATTTAAGCCAAATAGAATGATAAAGACTTTAGGGACACAGGCAGAGAGAGAGAGAGAGAGAGAGAGAGAGAGAGAGAGAGAAAGGGAGAGAGAGAAAGGGAGAGATAAAGGAAAGGAAAGAAAAGGAAAAGGAAATGAAGAAAAAAGAAAGAAAAGATTTGGTTGATGACAAGGAGAAATGGTCAGAAAATATTCCCATGTCCAGCACAGACTGGATATATTTTCTCAGTAGTATATACTTTCAGTTATATAATTAAAGCTTGAGCTACTGATATAAACAAACAAACAAACAACTACCCTGAACTTACTTCAGGCTTTAGTTTGCTTTCCCATAATTCAGTTTGGAAATAAAGCACTTAAAAATTTTTTTAAAAAACAGGAGCAAGCTGTAACAATGAATAACTGTCACTTGCTCTCACTAGCTTGAGTGCCAAGGTTCCTCTCTCAAGGAAATTGAGTTACAAATCTCTAAAAATAAGGATTTCAAATGGAGACAGCTACAGGGTAAAAAGCACCACTCTAATTTGATAAAGACTTTCTTAGTCAACGCTATCATTTTAAATAGGGTAAAGGGTTTTAAATATATTTGTTTAGAAATGATTTATTTAGACCACCAATGATGCCAGAAAGATTAGAGAGAGCATTGACTAGTTATTTATTTAGAGGTCTCTAGAAAAAGAAGGTGACACATTTCTGACATGTATCACAATTGCTGCTGAGGGAAGAATTAGATCCACATTATAACTCAATTGCTTTATCAGCCCACCAGTAACTTCCCAGTTGCCTGGAATGTCCTCATGGTGACTTCATACTTGCCAAAGATGCAACAATTCTGTAGATAAATTCTAGGACCACCCCATTGAGACTTTCCTCCTCTCTTTGCTTTTGTGAAGCTTCTGGTAATTTATAACCTCATGCTAATGTCCAGGGCTCTCTGAAAGAGCAATTACATAAATATTTTTAATTGCACCATCCTCTTAAGCATACAAACCACAACTCATCTTAAGTATGTCAAGGTCATTGGTTATCTCCACTGAAGTTTTAACAGGATGTGACAACCTTAAAGTTCTTCAGTTAAAACATCTCAGCAAGTTTAGAAGTTTTTAAAGGTCTCCCACTGTTCCTGTGAACTACAAAAAGTGTGTTAATCTTTCATGGGCCTTTTACTTCTCCATGTTGCCCATTTGGCTAACTCCATGGGACAATTTGCCAATAATATCAAAGGTATGAATTTAATTGTATAGAAGAAACTACTGCCCAAATTCCAATCCTCAGCTTTATATAGTCATACTTCCCCATACAAAGAAATTTAGGGATAATAGTATAAATTAATGGCAATCCTTCACTACCTGTGTCTCTTATGGATCTGAGGAGTTGTAATCTGGATGGTCCCAATCTGACCACTGGGTACACAGGCTCTTGGATCACTAAGGAGGTACTAATTTAGCCTCTGCCTGAGACTACCCAGCAGGAGCTACTGAGAGATCTGCAGGTTCCTCTTCCTTGTTTGGGTTTTGGAGGTGCCCAGATGAGGCCCAGCTGTGAAGCAATGCAAGCTGCTCTGGGGCCTTGGGCCTTCTTTTGGATGTTCTGGGTCTTTCTGACCCAGCTACAGTTTGTTAGGTAATTTTAGATCTCAAAGGGCCAGCCCATTCATATGCAAAAGCCTCTGCTCACAGCTTGGGTGGGGCAGGGTCTCAGGGAATCAACAGGGCAGAGCAAACAGCTATGGCTGCTCCTCAGTCCTGCCCTAGGAGGTCCCAGGTCTCAGTGTCCTGGTAATCCCTGCAAGCACCTCTGAGAGAAAGCCGCCTTCGAGCTCCGCCTGCTGCCAGACAGTCCAGTTTCTCCCCGTATGAGTCTGGATCCCCAGAGTCTCACCCGGAACTGGAGTCAGGGCCGTAGGGAGCTTGTGCCTCCCTCCTGATTGCCAGCCCTTTCCACGTGCGCCTCCGTACCTCTGCGCTTTACTTCTGCACCTCCTCTGAGTCTCAGTGTGCTTTTCTCTTTCCTTTAGTTGTAGAATTTCCACTCAGCCAGCCTTCCTGTAGTTCTGAATGATGTCCGTTTTGTCTTTTAGTTGTATTTTTGAAGTTGTTGTGGGAGGCAGCAATTTCCGGTGTTTACCTATGCCGCCATCTTGGTTTCCAGAAAGTAGCATCTTTACTCAGAGAGAAGTGCTCCAATCTGGAATACTTCATGTTAGCAGCACATCCTGCTGCTACAACCAAACTAGCTATATCAATTCTCTATAAACTATGGCAGTGATGGCGAACCTTTTGAGCTCAGCGTGTCAGCAGTTTGAAAAACCCTAACTGAACTCTGGTGCCGTGTCACGTATAGAAATTTTTTGATATTTGCAACCATAGTAAAACAAAGATTTATATTTTTGATATTTATTTTATATATTTAAATGCCATTTAACAAAGAAAAATCAACCAAAAAAATGAGTTCGCGTGTCACCTCTGACACGCGTGTCATAGGTTCGCCATCACTGAACAATGGTGACAGGGTTTTCTTTCCTTTTCTTTTTGAGGTATAATTGACCTATTGTATTAGTTTCAGGTGTATAATATAATGATTCAATATTTGTGTGCATTGCAAAATGATCACCACAATAAGTCTAATTAACACCTGTCTCCATATATTAATTGCTAAAAATTTTTTGTGATGAAAACTTTTAGATTTCTTAGTAACTTTCAAATATACAATATTATAAACTACTAGAGGCCCAGTGCATGAAATTTGTGCATGGCGGGGCGGGGGGGGTGTCCCCTCAGCCCAGCCTGCACCCTCTCCAATCTGGGACATCCCTCTCACAATCTGGGACCACTGGCTCCTAACTGCTCACTTGCCTGCCTGCCTGCCTGATCGCCCCTAACTGCCCCCCCCCCGCCCCGCCATCCTGATCATCCCTAACTGCTTTTGCCTGACAGCCCAACTGACCCCCTGCTGGCCTGGTTGCCCCCAACTTGCCCCCCCACCACCAGCCTGGTTTCCCCTAACTGCCCCCCACCAACCTGGTTGCCCCTTACTACCTCCCCTACCAGCGTGGTTGCCCCCAACTGCCCCCCTGCCAGCCTGGTTGCCTCTAACTCCCCCCCTGCTGGCCTGGTCACCCCCAACTGCCCTCCCTGCTGGCCTGGTCGCCCCACGCAGCCTACTGTTCAGTCATTTGGTCGTCTCTCACTAACCCCCCTGCCAGCCTGGTCACCCCACGCAGCCTGCTGATCATTACTGTTACTGTGACAGCATCCCAGACAATTTGCATACTCCTCTATTATTAGTATAGTCACCATGCTGTACATTACATCCCCATAACTTATTTTATAACTGGAAGTTTGTACCTTTTGACCTTTTCACCCCTATTTGCCCACCCCCTGCCCTGGCAACAATGTGACAGTGTTTTCTATGCCAATAATTTGTACACAGATCTCCCACAGTATTTTTAATTTCTGATCTATAAATTTTGCTTATAAGAAAGGTCTTATGAATATATAAAAAAATGAAATAGGTCCACATACAAAGGCCAGTCTTTTTTCCCATAGCTAAATAACACATAAGTGAGAGAAATGAACACAATGCTAAAAAACTTGGTTTTCAAATATTTTAGGGACAGAGTAATAAGATGGTCTTTTCACGGAATTCTAGCATTTGCCATATACCAAGATACCACTTGATTCATTGCTGTTTGCACCCCTAGTATGAATGTCCTTTTTATATGAAAAGGGAAAACCTTCTGTAAAAATATTTTGAATGTTTCTCATACAAAACCCAGAGAACACTTGCAGAGGAACCAAAACAACATACAAACAAAAGGGGGCAGGGAGATGGGACACAATGATAAAGGCATGAAAGTACCTGCAGCAAAAAAAGACTTCCTGAAAAGGAAAATAAGGGCTGCAGCAGTTGAACTCCCTTTATCTATATCCTAACAAATAACACCTCCTGTGCTTTAAATATTTAATGTGAAATCTGTGGATTTATATAGCTTACAAAATGCCAGGGGCTTATTATCTTTACAGTCTGTATGACAGGAATATTCATATCACTGGATTCCATAGTCAAAGACAACAGGAATTCCTCCAGGTGCTAATGGCAGATAACTTTCACATGGCTTCAATAATCCACTAATTATGTAACCCCTCAGGTAGAACAATGTCATTAATCTGATTAAATTATTTATGTTGCTGGAAAGCTAAATCTTATTAGGTCTTCAGTATTTTATTTGGTTCTCCAGTATGGATATGCAAAGGGGCAAAACCATCTTTTCTCCACTGCATTTTCCAGCTGGAAAAAAAAACAACAAAAAAGCAGCGAAGAAAGAAATAACCACTTATTTGGTGTTTTTGATGCAAGCTCACAGGCCCAGAATTTTCCAGGTCCCTTTTGAAGCCCTGCTCTCATGGTTGAGGGCTCCTCACCATGTTTCAGTAGCAGGGTTTTAACCCGTGGTCAGATTCAAGTCCTACCAGAGACCCTGTCAGAGGTACTATCTAAATTAAAGTGGAGAGGCTTCATGTCTCCTGAGCAGATCACCGAGAAGACTGTGAAATCCCCAATGCTAAATGTGCTACCCAATCACACTGAACAGACTACCCTATTTGGGTTTTTGGCAACAGACTGGCCCATTTTCATATCTGTGCTTATCTATCAAACATTTAGTTAGAGGATTAAAAAAGTCTGGAGATTAGATTAAAATCCTCCTGAATTTGATGGGCTACTCAAAGCCTGTACCATTTATCCAAGCACTCTGTGTGAATACTAACTTGTAAAATGCTTTATAACCCCGAATTTTAAAATGTTATGGCTAATTCATCTATCATTTCCATTTTATAGAAAGAAGTATTAACTCTAAACATTTTATCAGGGAAAAAAATAAAACAAAACACAAGGTCTGTAAGGAAAATTGCATGTTTTTAAAAATACAAAGTGTTGCAAGTCTTACATTTGATCAAATCAATTAATTGACATATTTAACCTTTATTAAAACTTTCCTGAGTCTAGTTGCCCCATGTCTACTAGAATCTCTACTAAGTTTCTCACTTCCAAATATTCTTCCTTCTTTCAAGGTTTCCAAAACATTGGGGGAAGCTGTGATAAGCCTTTCTCTTGTAGCCCAGGGCTTTTTCTTTTAATAGGTATGTGCTCAAGACACATAGCCAGCCCAACTCTCAGCTAAATTTAAATCATATGATACTATGATTAGAATTCATATTCTTATGTTACAAAAACACCACTCTCTAATAGAGCTCACAGAACTTAAACAACTCTATTTTCTTCTTGACCAGCAGCTAGAAGGCACCATAAAAATAAGCCTATGCTCAAATCCAGGCTCAACCAACATGGAGTAAGAACCAGCATCTAGTCCACTTACATGAGTTTTCCTGGAGACAGATTTTTGGGTTAAGTGTGCCCCGAGAGGCTTCAGGCCACATACAGTAAATCTCAGAGTAGACCAGGTATCTATCTGCCCCAGGTTTCTAAGTGCACAAGTGACTGTACATGTACCTGCACCACCTGGATTCCTCTCTAGGAATGAGGGACTCAATTCACCACTAATTGGGAGCACTACAGGCACACAGCCCTCTGCTGTCAGCCCCCTACAAGGATTGCCTCTGCTGAAGAGAGCCTCCATACTCAAGATCACCACCTTACCAGGGCAGCCCATATCCAATGAACAGTTGATGTGGTGGTTATGAAGGCCCTGCTCCTTTGCCCAAGCGGGATGGTTCTGAAGGATTATCCAGCTTCAGAGCTCCCCATATGTTGGCTGAGGCTTCCACTGAGAATGCACTGTAGTTCAACTTCTCTCTCTGCCCAATCCTGCTTGCTCCCCTTCCCTTCCACAGCTTCTGATGCCCAAAGCACTCCCTAATAAACTTCAGGCTTGTTCATCTCCACTGAGTCAGCTCCCTACAGTTCAAGCTGTATGTTTAATTACTATACTCCCTAAGAATTCTCTTCGTCCAGGAATATACCTGCCTCTTCCAGATGCAGAGTCCTGGTAGAGTTCACAATCGAGAAAGGAAGTTAAGCAACACAAAGAGTTAAAAAATGTGAACTGTGATAAACATTATAAAGGAAATAAAAGGTGAGGAAATATATCATATGGAAAGGAGCTATTTTAGGTGAGATTTTTATGGGAAAGCCTCTATATAAAGGTTACATTGAAGCTGAGACCTAAAGATAGTAAGGAGCTGACCACAAACGGATCTTAAGTGGGAGTGAACTTAGCATATTTAAGAAACTTTAAGAAAGGGTAGAACAGATAAAGTATAATGAACATAATGAGTATAATTAGCAGGCAGTAAAGAGCAAGGAGTAAATGAGGTTGGACAAGAGCCAGATCGTGTAAATCAGGGTAAAGAATACAGATTTTATACCCCCAAGAACAATGAGAAGCATGGCACCATGGTTTTTATTTATTTAATTTTTAAATATCTTTATTGTTGAAAGTATTATATATGTCCCTTTTTTTCTCCCACTGACCCCTTATAGCCCGCCCCCCACCCCCCACCACCCCAGGCCTCTGCTACCTTATTGTCTGTACCAATGAGTTATGCATATATGCATATTAGTTCTTTGGTTTTTAACCCTTTGAGTGCCAACCAATATCCTAGGAACTATGCTAAAATTGCCAAGGCATTTTTGCTGATTTTACAGCAGTTTAGGAAAAAAATTATGAATCGCAAGTAAATGAAGTTACATATTCAAAAACTTAAGGAAACCTTTACTACACTGACATATTTAGCAATATCATCATCACTAATAAAAGCAGACTTAGAACTGGACGCCATTTCGAAGCTTTGATAGCGCTCCCGGCACTTTTAGCGAAAGACAGGAGGAGCGCGATCACGCTGCCCAGCACTCTAGGGGTTAAACAGGAATGAAACATTATCCGCTTTACATATCAGATCACACTAATTGCACTGAGAGTTGGCTGAAGGGAAAAGTGACATATAGGAGACCTGTAGGAGGCAGTGTTGTAGACTACCAGGGGATGGTGGTAGTACAGCTAGGTACTGACAGTGGCAATGAAGAGAAGTGGAGAGAATATATATTTCAGAAATAATGGCATGTATCTGATATATTGATTATGGCTTGGATATGAGGGGTTAAGAAAGAAAGAAAAATCAAGAATAATGCTTGGGTTTCTAAAATATACAAAAGAATGATGGTGATACCATTTAGTTTTGAAGATGATGAGTGGGAAGGCAAAGCTTTGGGACAGAATAAGAATTCATCTTAGACAAATGAAGTTGCTTAAGAGATATCCAAGAAAATATCTCAAATAAGCAGTGAAATAAATACATCTGGGGATCAATGGAAAGATTTTGTCCATTATCATCATTATCACCATAATCACCATTATCATCATCAGGTAAGGCACCTAACCTTTTAGAGACTCAGTTTCTTTATAAATAAAACTAGAGGCCCGATGCACAAAATTCGTGCAAGAGTAGGTCCTCACAGCCCTGGCTGCCTCCACCCAGCTTCGTCTGGAGGTCATCTAAAAGGTCCTCCAGATAGTTGTTGTGCTGTTCGGCCATTTGGTCAATTTGCATATTATACTTTTATTATTATAGATGGGAATAATGTCTACCTTTCTAATTCATAGAATTGTTGTAAGAATCAGAATGAAATAATATATAAGCAAGCACCTTGCAAACACATATACATTATATATGTATATGGATATGTATGTATAAATAATACTCAGTATTTTGATTTAAAACCAATTATTTACACTTCAGTCCCTACTAGTAGTACTCACACAGGGTGTTTTTATATTATGTTAATTCTACCAGTCCCCAACAGTTAAGTCAATGAGAATTCTTGTGTGAGTCTATAATATGTAAACTGGTTCGAGATTATGATTTCTACATGCTTGTTCTAACCAGATACCTGGAATTTCTGAGGAGATATAAGGGGTATATATAACTAGTACTGAACATACAGAGAGAGAGACCAAAAGAATTGCCAAACAGTGCATGTCAAATATCTGTAAATATTAAGTATTCAAAGGATAGGACTTCCTTCTATAGAACAAGAATCTACAGGTAGATACTCCTCTTTATCCTTCACTTCCCTTTCCTTACCTTACTAACCAAGTAGAAACAAGAAGTTTCTTTCCTATTAGAAGTTCCTGCAGATATAACGAACACTCCCTTGGCCTCTGAGGAACACCCTTCCAGTAAGACGGAAGGTGAGTACTGAAGTTCTAGTAACTTCTGAGGGGTTAACCCTATTTATGCAGTACTCTGTCTCTGAACAGACCTTCTGGAGTCAGAACCTCTCCAAGGAATCACTCTGGCAGACAGAGTCTGGTGCCAATGCTAAAAAAGAGAGAGATGGAGATAAGAAAAGTACCATAGTTTTATCACCAAATACCTGAAACTGACAACCAGATAAAGTGATCAATGATGAGAAGCAAAATTTCTGAAAATCTGTCATGGCAGCAGGAAATGTTTATCTCAATAACCAATTTCTGCACTAGACATAGTCAGTGGGCTCCTTTTTAAAACCAGGCAAAAGATTAAATGTATTACTGAAGTAATTATTGGTAAAGTAGCGACATTTTCAAGAACTTACACATCTTTATCTTTGCTGTATGCTCTGAGGATAGCTTTCAGAAACATAAAAATCAAAATATTATAAATAAAATTTTTCTATTAAGTTTTATATTTTTGGATATTTAATTAACTTAATTGTTTACTTAAAGATGGCCAAGATTAAGATCCTACCTAAATACCAATTGCTAGAATTCATCATTGCAATGAATTTCTAGAGTTGAAATGGTAAGCTTACGTGACTAGAATTTGAGATAGACAGGCTTTTAGTTTTAGGGCAAGAAGGGACCCACTTTGATCTTCTTCCTTATATTAGAGGTCTCAAGAATGAAATACACAAAAAATTTTTGCATTTATTTTTATTTCCTCCTTTTTATTATTGGATATATTTACTAATGAACATAGTACATCAGAACAGTTACACAAGTACCTAATTTAGAAATATATACTTATAGTAAATAAATAAATATAGTATATTTTTATACTTATAATTTTTTCCTGAATGATCCACATATTTGGAGACCCTTGCTCAAAAGCACACGTTATAACCAGTAATGTTTTAAATACATATAGGACTTATCCTAAAATACCTTTTATGAGTATTATAACCTTGCAAAGGCTCTGATTCAGGACCAAACAGTGCCTTTCTGCAAATTTAGAAAAGGAGCCCTTCATTCAGGTGGACCTGCTCGGGAAGTACAGCTTTGAGAACTGAGCAGGGGCCAGACTGCAGCTCCACTCGACCCTCAGCAGATAGCCCGGTGCAGTGAACAAACTGCACCAACCTCCAAATGTGTGGGCCCTGCATGCTCCATTTTCAGAGAATGTGCTCCAAGCAATCACGCCCCCTGCCTCCATCTGGCCAGACTTCTGGGAAGTGGCCCCAGCAGCCTCACAAATGGCAGTTCCTTTGTGAATTAGCTTGGTCACAATCCAGAGTCTGATTCCCAGTTTCACAGCCACAGAAAGGAGATGTTTGTCCGCATGGAGGACAGATCCATTTACTTTAACCCAAGTCACAAAGTTAGCAAATTTATTATTTTGACCCAAGAAACATCAATGTCACAGAAACCAGAATGCTCTGGGCCAGCACACTGAGTACTTCTTATCGTAAGTAAAATTATGTGGGAAAGCAAGTTATAATCAGAAACAAGGCACCCCATCAAATTCATCAAAAACAAATGGCATCAAATCAAGGTGGCCAGATGTCCGCGGCTGACAATAGGGGTGGTAGATCAATATGACCCAAAGTGCTCTAGCTACAACTATTTGGATCCTTCTCCATAATAGATGGCATCTTGCCAAGATCTCTGCCAATACAACAAGCATCCTGAACTGAACAGCCATTGGCTGTTCCCTTCCCCACACAGTGTTTGAGAAGGCACAGTCTGTACATGCCTCACTGATTGTTCTCGGTGCCTCCCTGGATAATAACACAGCCCCTCTTTCTGGCAGGCAATTTTTTTTTATTTACATGTGTTATAACACTCCATTAGCTTTCATCAGTCCTAGAGGTAAAGATGTCACTCTTGGGACCCTGTACATCACTGCTACTGGCCCATAAGTTTAAAGTTTATTCTTTCCAAAGGAAGTCCAATATTTTGCAACTTTTTCAGGGTACTATACTGTCCCCCAAAGTGCCAAAAAACAATGTGCTGCTCACACTGTCTTCAGAGTCGCAATAACTCCGATGTACAATGCTCAGAGTTTCAGGAGTGAAATAGCCATCTACATACATATCAATTCCCTGATCACCAAATGCTAGTCATGTAACTCTCCTCACTATTTAGATACTTCAAGGGGTGCCCCTCCTCATTACTAAGACATTTCTACCATGCAGTCCTCCTCGTAACTAAGAACGTGCACATGGCAGGCACCTCCTTTTGATAAATTTATTATTATAACTTTGCCAACCAATAATGATGTAATAAGGAGAGAGCGATGTATTTAGACTCAACTGAAAATAAACTCCACCGGGGGAAAAATGTGCTCATTCATAAAGATGTTTATACTAATAGGGACCAGCCGAAGAAAATTATTTATTTAAGACCCAAAACATTTCTCCAAATGATAAGTTTGACCTCAGTTTCATGTCAGAGTTAAGTAGAAGAATTCATCCCTATGTGTTTTCATTTTCCCATTAATATATGTTACACCAAGAGAAAATAAATAAGTAAAAACTAAGTCAGTGAAGTCAATGAACTGATGTGAATTAGTTATTCATGTTTTAATGTTGGCAGTGGAAAATGACTGCCAGAAGGTACAGGGGCTCATAGATCCCCAAAGTCAGCTGTTTTCTATAAACATACTTTTTAGACGGTTAATAACATGTCCTTGGACCAGACTCTTGGGATATTGCTCTGTTTTCCCCCTTAGATCTCCTGCATGTGCATAAAATGTCTCTTCTCATTTTACTGACGGAATTGGCTTCTTAGTCTTTAAAATGGTCATATTTTACCTTCGAACAAATTGTTAAATTTGCTATTGATCATGCATAAAAATAACTATCTGGCCTGAAACCTGGAAAAAATTTATCAGACTTTACTGATTGATGCTATTTTTGAAGGTAAAATACCATCTATTATTTAAAGCTGTGTTAAACTATTCATATCTCTTCAAGAATTGTGATTTTTCAGTTTCCTATTTATATAAAAAATCGTATTTAGTTTCTTTTATGCCAAAAGCAGTGTGCTAGACAGTGGGGAAAATAGCAAAGTGAATTAGGCCTGACTCCTGCCTCCAGGAATCTGACACTCTACAAGGAGCGAAAGGTGAGACATGCATATAAATGGCTACAATGTGAGGCAGCATGAAATTGGGGCCATGGAAAGAAGGACCAAGTACCCTAGGAATTCAGAGGGAGCCTCGCTTCCAGCGGGGATGGTCAGGGAATGCTTTCACCACAGAGGAGGAGGCATCTGAGTTGGGCATTAAGCCATGAGTCAGATTTCAGAAGGCGCAGATGGGGGATGAGGCATTGCAAGCAGACAGAATTGCAACAAGGACAGAAGTAGCAAAGCACAGGGAACAAACAGTGATCCAATTTGGCTAGACCATGGTGTACTGTAGGGGGTGGTGGTGCTTGGGAGGTAAAGGTAAGTTGAGGTTAAATTATGAAGGGTTTTGAATGCATGGTAAAAGAGTATAAACTCTGGTGGACAAATCAGGGAAAAGGGATCATCTTGATCAGAATGCATTTTAGAGCAATTGATCAGACAGTGCAATATGGAATAGAGAAAGAAAAGAGCAAGGCAAGGAATGATGGTTGATATATTTCATATATGAGATGGCTAGTGGGCTTTGCAGCAGACTGCCAGGAATAGATAAGTTTGAAATGCAGTAGGGATTTTTTCTGTGCACTATTTCTTATTCAACCTGTATTTCCCCCTTTCTGGCTACAGGAGTGAGGAAAGCCACAAACCACAGAGGGGGTTCATCAGTCTAAAATGTGAGATGTGAATTCTAAGGAACTACAAAATCTGCAGGGGGTCAGAGGTGGGCGCTGAAGTTGAGTTATAGAGCTAAAGTTCTAGAACCAAAGAAATAAGAATAAGCACAAACCAAGTCAGTTCAGAGAAATCTGAGGGTGGGAAGAGTCCTGCCAGACCGCCAAGAATGCAATTTTTAAATTTTGTGTTTTATTTTTTTGTTTATTCATGTTTTCTTTTTAATGATAAGCTAAAAGAATTGTGAAAGCATACTTTGAGCCACGTGGCTAAGCTCTGATTAACGAGTGCTTCCTCTCTATTTCAGTGTGTGTGCTTAAATTTTTCTATTGCGTTGACACCAAGCAGTACTATTTAATTTGCAGGGATTCATACAGAGAAGGCAGAGGAAGAATTTTTATTTTTATTTTATTGTTTTATTGCTTAAAGTATTACTAAGAGTATTACATATGTCTCCTTTTTTTTCCCGCCCTTGACAATCCCCTGGCCAGAGGAAGAATTTATATAGAAATGATACATATGCCAGTCGAAGGCCAAATGAAATCCTGGTGAACTAAATAAACAATAAATTATCATTGGTTCAACTAAAGAAATAGGAAAATTGAGTCCATGATACCAAAACTTAACAGAACTAAAGACTCAGAGTCCACTGTACCCAGAAACTAAGTTTTCTTAAATCAGTACAGAATTTGGATTTCAATGATTTGGTAATTTCTTGATATTTAATTTGTATATACATTTTGGTTTATAATTATGTATCATTTATAGCCATAGTAAGTTTATACCAAGTTTAGACCTAGTTACACCGCATGAATGTAAGTACCATTTTCTTAAAATGATATCAGCTAATTCAGTGGAGGTAGAATGAGTGGAAATGTTTTCACTGAAGTGGGGCCATACATTACTAATGTTTGGAAAACATGCATTTTGGTTTGTGGCTTGATTTTAAGATAAAGTATGGCAACTATTTGCTTAATTTGTCAAGGCAAAGAAGACACTCATATCTTTATATTCTAAGAGGTAGGTCTACCCATTTTTCAACCTATAAACTTCCAAATTAATGATATATGCAATAAAAAAGTTTTGTGTAGTACCTATTTGTTTTGTCATTGAATTAGTTCAGTTACTATGTGATTTAACCAGAGAGCCCCAGGCTATAAAATAAAGTGACTAAACCTAGATTGTAAGAATATATATTATAGAAGAAATTCTTCAATATTTTTCCATTTTGTTTATATTCCATCCTTATTTTGATAGCAGTCAGAAAATAAAATATATTCATATGGTAACTAAATAAGCAAATAAAATCAGTATATCAGTCACCACTGGGATTATGTTATTTTTAGCATGCTGATGTGAAGTTTAGTGGGAATCTCTATTACATTAATTGGCTACCAGTTCTGCTAAAGTGTAATTAGCACCACTATTCATATCTCAGCCCATGTGTGAATTTGGCAGCACTGTCAGCATAGCACACCTGTTTTCCTAGCCCAGGATACCAATTGAGCAACAACTGACTGATATCCTGAATTATATTAAATATATTTAGTAGTATTCCTGACATGTGTTCAAAGGAGACAGTATTTAGATTTTTTCTCATTGCTAATATAATATAAAAATATGTAATTTCCCATGAGTTTCACAAAATGTTAGCTAAGTCATATTTAAACTAACTCCATGAGGTTACACTCCATTATTTTCAATGTGTAGGAACAAGGGTCAGGATGTCCCAAGCAAGATTCTTTAGCTCATCACATTCTTAAAGTTTCCTCCTTGTGAATAAACCCTCATAGCAAATGCCTCCAGCAAGTGCTGGAGCATGCATGACAATTTAAGAACAACTCATTTTAGGGTAGGAAAAATCAGTAAAAAATATTAAATTAGTATTTATATGAAGAAAAAATATTTAAAATAAAACAAGTTATTAAATGTACTTACCTAGCATAAGTATCAAATCCAGATAATGCCAAATAATCACAAATTTCTAAATTAAAAAACTACAGGCTACTATCTCATCTTTTGACTGATAATAGCACCCTCTCAGTCTGTTATCCAATTTTCATAATTTAGATGCCACATCAACTAGTCTACAAATAAAAGGGCCGTGACATGTTCAAGCTTGATATTACATTTCTTCTTGTTTCTTAAAGAAGGGATTTCCACTCCGTTCTATTCTTTCCTCTGGAAGCATAGTCTAAGTAACTGTTCTTTAAGGATCCCTAACTTGTTTTATACTAAACAAATCACATCAGTTTCCAACCAACTCACTGACCCTTTATACCAACTCAACAAGATTAGGGAATCTTCTTTCTAATGGGGGCAGCTTATTTTCAACCACAAGCAGCAATATGGAATTATGACGAATAGATTCCCATAATCCAACAGCCCCTGATTCAATGTGAATTAAGGCATACCCCTTACCACTCCAAATGTCAAAATATATTTCCCATCTTCCTGCCTTAAAGGCAGAAATGTTATCATTAGCCCTAACCTCTGAGATAGAGTATTACACCCTGAACAATCCTACTAAATTATAAATTATGAAGGCAACACATTAATCCTTTGGTTATTAAACAGAGGTGTGCAAAAGAATGATCTGGTGAAGCTTTTCAAAAACACTTTCTAAGCCTTAACCTCCAGAACATGTGTTTCAGTAGGTGAGGCTAGGGGTAAGTTGAGAAAGCATCCCAGGCCACTCTGATGTTCATCCTAGCTTCAGTCCACTGTGGAAATCCCTCATTAAGCATCCAAACATAATAGAATGGATTCATCTTTCTCATGTGCCATGAAAGAATAACATAAGGAATAGGTATATTTTTTAAACATATTTTTATTTCAGAGCTGAAGGGAGAGGGACAGTGACAGAAACATCAATGATGAGAGAGAATCATTGATTGGCTGCCTCCTACATGCCCCCTACTAGAGATCGAGCCTGCAATCCGGGCATGTGTCCTGACTGAGAATCGAACCATGACCTCCAGGTTCATAGGTTGATGCTCAACCATTGAGCAACACCATCCTGGTAGGAATAGGTAGATTTGATGGTGAATTAGCAATTCAGAAAAATAAAAGTAGGCCAGAATTGTTTGCTTCAGGGGAAAAAAAAATCTGGGAATCCAGGAGTAAGCATGAAGAAACTGGGCCTCAGAAGGAGTGAGAGGGCCTAGGATAGGAAAATGGAAGAAAGTTTTGAAAATCCTTTCTAATTTATCCAGAGATGGATTTCACTACTGAAATTTTCAGCCCTAATTTTGTATAACTGTGATAAACAGCTGATGGTTCTTCAAAAATGAAACAAATTACCAAATGGAAGAGCAATTCTATTCCAAGCTACACACCCAAATGAATTGAGAACAGGTGTTGGTTCACAAACTGGCCCCCGTACATGGAGGGCAAGGAGAGATCAAAGAAATAGGCAGGCCATTCCAGATTGGTAGGTGGCAGATTTAATAAGGGAAATTACATATAAGGACCCTCTTGGGTGACTGCAAGATGAGTAGATCTCTGCACCCGCCCACTAGAATCTTAAAAGCTTACAGAGTCCTTAACTGTGTCCAGTCACGCCCAGGTGGTCTAAATAATGTGACTATCTCACCCTAGCCAATTTGGCTCAGTGAACAGAGGGTCGGCCTGCAGACTGAAGGGTTCCGGGATCTATTCTGGTCAAGGGCACATGCCCGGGTTGCAGGCTCAATCCCCAGTGCGGGGGCATGCAGGAGGTAGCCAATCAATGATTCTCTCTCATCATTGATATTTCTATCCCTCTCTCCCTCTTCCTTCCTCTCTGAAATCAATAAAAGTATATTTAAAAAAAAAACAATGTGACTATCTCAAAGCTGTGTCCTTAGGGCAGCTTCTAGCTTGGGGAAGGCAGGCAGAACACACATTCCAAGGACAGGGAAGGGTGTGAGGTGCCTCCAAGTGCTCACAGGTCAATCAGTAGTCAGGTCCTCTCAATGACCTCCTCCAACAATAGGTGTGCAAACAAATACCTGAACATGAATGTTTGTAGCAGCACTATCCACAATAGCCAAAAGGTAGAAACAACCAAAATGCCCATCAACCAATAAAAAATAAATAAATGTGGTATATCCAATTTATAATAGAATATTTTTCAGTGATAAAAGGCATGAAGTATGCCCAGATGGTGTGGCTCAGTGGTTGAGCATAGACATATGAACCAGAAGATAACAGTTCAGTTCCCGGTCAGGACACATGCTTAGGTTGGGGGCTTGATCTCCACTATACGGCACAGCCAATCAATGATTCTCATCATTGATGTTTCTCTCTCTCTCTCCCTCACCCTTCCTCTCTGAAATCAATAAAAAAAAATATTTTTCAAAAAGGCATGAAGTGTGATACATGCTACAACATGAATGAACCATAAGTTAAAGAAGTCAGACACGAAAGGCCACATATTGTATGATTCCATTTGTATAAAACTATAGGCCTAGTGCACGAAAATCTGTGCACTCAGCGGGGGGGGGGGGGGGGCGGGGGGGAGTGTCCCTCAGCCCAGCCTGTGCCCTCTCGCAGTCTGGGAGCCCTCAGGGGATATCCAACTGAAGGCTTAGGCCAGCTCCTCCTCTGTGGGAGGCGACAGGTGGACCAATCAGAGGAGGCGCCCCCTGATTGCCGCCCCCTCCCTCTGTCCACTGGCACACGCCTTGGCTACCTGGCATCGCCTGCTCGCCGGCCCCCCGCCGACCAGTTGTTCCGCCATTCAGTCGATTTGCATATTACTCTTTTATTATATAAGATGTTCACTTTATTCAAATCCAAAGAGACATAAAGCAGGTAAGTAATTGCAAGGGACTGGGAAAGGGGACACAGGAATGAGAAATTATTCTAACAGGTACAGTTTCTTTTTGGGGTGATGAAAAAGTTTCAAAACTAGATAGGGTGATAGTTACACAGCATTGTGAATGCACTTAATGCCCCTGAGTTGTACCCTTCAAAATGGTTAAAAGTGTAAATTTTATTAAGTGTATTTTACCATAAATTTTAAGTGCTATATAGGTATGTTGTTTTCTTATTCAAACTCTGACCCCTCCTATAGGAACTCTGAAGAAATGCACTTAAAATGAGCTTCACATGCTACTTCTGCAGCCCACTGCCTACCTTCTGTGTTAAATTCACAGACAGTGCTGAGTGGGTGTGACTAGAGAAAAAATGGTCAAGTGCAGCATCTCAAGTTACCCTATGCCTTAGAAGAGATGAATAGACAAAAGTGAGAAGAACATTTGAGCAGTGTGGGTTCCTAAATGTCATCCACTCCCTGGACACTTCATAGATTGGCAGGAAATGACTGCAGGATGCACCCTGTAATTTAAACCCAACCAACAGAAAGGAGGATTCAAAGCAAAGAAAATGCTGAAGAACATTTCCCTCTAAACAGGTGTCATCTTCATCCTTATAGGGTCAGCAAGGAAACAAAAGTGCCCATTGTTCCTTTATGCCACCTAGCTCTGCCTTATTCCACATATACAATACAAAAATGTGGGGGAAACGAAGCTATTTTCTGGGGGAATTTAGAGAATTCCCTAACTACCTAATTACTGGCCTCCAAAGTATTTAGCTATGAGACTTGAACAGTAGAGGAAAATATGTCTCACTAAAGGAAATTTGTCTTCTGATAACAGGTATAGACAGTCCCTCTCATTTCTCACTGGCTGTTCTCTATGGGTTTACAGTAGTCAGGTCTTCCATTCATAGCTCATCACAGCTGATTATCTTTGTTCTCAGTTTAGAAAACTCGGGTAAGCAGAATGCACTGCATAAACACACAAGTGAGTGGACATAAGCAATAGGAAACAAAAAAATATGTAGGCAGAATTCAGGTTTTGTAAATATATTTTAAGAGAGTGTTGAAAGAAAGGTCATTCAACAACACATTTACATAGATTGTTTTAGAGTGAGAGGATTATTGTTGATAAATGGTTATTTTTCCATTTTTTCCTTATATTTATGGATATAATGCAATAAGTACATATTCATCTTTTAATGTTATAAAAGAAAAAGTACAGATTATTTTCCCACCAAAAGGAACCAGCTCAATTTAGGCTTATGCTTGAAATATGACAGATTAATCTTGAATAGTTTGTCAAACTAGAAAGCAAGGAAACTATCATGATTAAGGTAAGATTAAGAATATTGGATTGTTGCCCAAGCTGGTTTGGCTCAGTGGATAGAGCAGGGGTCCTCAAACTTTTTAAACAGGGAGCCAGTTCACTGTCCCTCAGACCGTTGGAGGGCCGGACTATAGTTTAAAAAAAAACTATGAACAAATTCCTATGCACACTGCACATATCTTATTTTGAAGTGAAAAAACAAAACGGGAACAAATAAAATATTTGTATTTGCATGTGGCCCGTGGGCCGTAGTTTGAGGACCCCTGGGATAGAGCATCATCCTGTAGACTGAAGTGCCTGGGTTCGATTCCAGTCAAGGGTATATGCCCAGGCTGTGGGCTTGATCCCCAATAAGGGGTGTGCAGGAGGCAGCCAATCAATGATTCTCATCATTTATGTTTCTATCTCTCCCTTTCCCTTCCTCTCTGAAATCAATAAAAAAATATTTTTTAAAAAAGAATATTGGATTGTAAAAATGGCCCAGAAGCCCTAACCGGTTTGGCTCAGTGGATAGAGCATCGGCCTGCGGACTCAAGGGTCCCAGGTTTGATTCCGGTCAAGGGCATGTACTTTGGTGGCGGGCACATCCCCAGTAGGGAGTGTGCAGGAGGCAGCTGATCGATGTTTCTCTCTCATCGATGTTTCTAACTCTCTATCCCTCTCCCTTCCTCTCTGTAAAAATCAATAAAATATTTTTTAAAATGGCCCAGGAGCCAACCAGAAAAGAATTTCACAGCCAAAGATGAAACTATTTGAATATTAATATTATTAAATAACTGCAATAGATGAAAACACATCATATATATTTAAATGTATTACATTGTCATGATACTAAAATAATTATTTATTGGCTACCTTTTTATATAATGCTAGAGAATAAATTCAATATTCTAAAAACTGGTAAACAAAATGAAAAAATCAAGTACTTGCCTTTCCTATGCTAACTGTATTGGAGGATAACCAAATGGCTGATGATGAAAAGTGTTTCTTTATAGAGCTATTCCAGCTTGTAAATTACGAAGGAATTATAGAGTTAAATTATCATTGTTTTGGAACCCCAATAAACTAATGAATACAGAAAATTATCATTTTTGGTTCCTAATATCATCAAAAAAGGGATAACCATATATGTAACTCCTACTAGAAGTAGATACCACCACCTATTAGAAGAAGTCTCCAGATCAAACTTTTGTTTTTTACTAGATATTAGGGAAAGATCTCTTTAAATGCTAGACAGGACATAATCTACAAAATCAAGAATGTGAAAGGCTATACAGAACAAATGACCTAGCTTCTCCAATGAATAAATTGCAAGGTGAAAAAATTAGGGGAAGGGGATAGCCTATAAATTACAAGACAATTAAGAGATAACAACCAATGACAATGTACAAATCTTATTTGAATTTTGATTTGAAATTTTTTTAAATAATTTTTTCAGACAATCTGGGAAATTTGACCAGACTAGCTATTTTTGATGATATTGAGATATTGTTTATTTATTAGGTTATAATAATGGTTATGTGATTATATTTCTTAAAAGAGTTCTTATCTTTCAGATATACATAGTAAAATATTATAAACAGAATGATTCCATGTCTTGGATTTGCTTCAAATGATCTCTCTACAGGTGGGAGCAGGGAGTTAGGTAAAATAGGATTTTACCATGAGCTGAAAATTTATCAAGACAGGTGATAGGAATAGGGGTCTTCTTTGTACTATTTATTCTTTCTTTTGTACAAAGATAGTAAGTTTTAAACTGCAGAACACCTACCAATATCCCCAAACTATCCACCTAAGATTTTAAAGTATCTTCTTTCTCTGGATAAATATTAAGGCCTGGGGGAAAAATAACACCTAACTATTTTATAGCTGAGTAGAGAGACACCATGGGACTGGGGAGAGATTGGCCAGAATGAGCTTGGCAATGCCTACTAGGCCATCGGAAATTGAATCTCAGTCCATGTCTTTAAAAGTCTGGCCTTCCAGAGTGAGTCTAACAATTATTCTCTGAACAACCTAAGGGTATTGAAGTAAAGCTCTTTTGCCTGTCTCATCTTTTCACCTCTTAACACAAATAACCGCCTGGAGTTTTATAACTAGGAATTGGAAAGCAGGGGAATATTATTTTAAAGGATCTTGGCAGGATTTCTCATCTATAATAATAAAAGCGTAATATGCTAATTAGACCAGATGTCCAGACGACCTTCCAGGCCAAGCGGGGGCTGCGAGGGAAGCCCGGGTCCCGGGTGCCAGAGGGGAGCTGGTGCTAGCAGCCGGGGAAAGGAAGGCCTACTCTTGCACGAATTTCGTGCATCAGGCCTCTAGTAGGAACAGAATTGTCTTTTTTTTTTTAAGCAAAATACTTCAATGAGCCAATTAGGTAGAACAATGCTTATGAAGACAGTAAAAGATTAGAAGAAGACAGTAAAAGAAAGATATAAATAAATACCTTTGTTTTTAATGGGAAGAATTTGGATGGTGCATGGGGAGCCTCTGAGAGATGAGTGGCCTCAACAGAAAGGGGTAGCAGACTGTATGGACAGTGAGAGAACCCAGTACCCTGAAGAAAAGTTTTTACAATGAGAAAAGAGCATCCTTAAAGAAATATTCATTCTCACTCTTTCATGGATAATTAAGACCATTACAAACTTTTGAACAATAATAAACAGAATGTCTTTTTTTTTTTAACCGATTGTCGGACTGCAGTGGGAAGGCCAGGGAGGGTTGGGGGACAGGAGGGAGGGGAATAGTAAAAGAAAGATATAAATAAATACCTTTGTTTTTAATGGGAAGAATTTGGATGGTGCATGGGGAGCCTCTGAGAGATGAGTGGCCTCAACAGAAAGGGGTAGCAGACTGTATGGACAGTGAGAGAACCCAGCACCCTGAAGAAAAGTTTTTACAATGAGAAAAGAGCATCCTTAAAGAAATATTCATTGCTAGCTATGGGTATGGGACTACTTAGAATAGAGGTGGCTAAATTTCAATTTTGAAATGACTGTTCTGCTGTAAAGTGATGCGACCCTCAGCCCACTGTTACTTTGAAATCATAAGTAAAAGCAATTGCCCACACAGCCATATGTGAGTAGTTCATGGAAGAGGACCAAAGGCGAGGTAGCGGCTGTTCATATTGAGTTGGTGTGGGCAGAAGCAAGAGACAACTGCAGAACAGATCTGTGTTCAGTAGAAACAGAGCAATTTAGAAGACAATTTAGACCACCATGTTCTGTAATCCTATGCTCTTAATTCTGGGGAATAACCCTAGAGATCACCCAACCAGCAGTTTTTAATTTGGTCCACAAAACCCTTGCCTTCTCAGAGGTGCTCAGGGACTTCCAGAAGGGACAGGGCCCCTAAACCTTGCTACATCCAGAATTTAATCTACATTACATATTAGAATTCCATGTAATATCTTATTTTTTAAAAAGATTTTGCTGCCTAAAAGGGGGAAAGGGCATTAATATCATCTAATACCCTCATGTTACAGAAGGGCAGAGAGTTGAAAATGCTAAGGAACTTGCCCATGATCACACAGTAGAGCTGATATTAGAATGCAGTTCTCCTGACCCCTAGTTCACTTCTTCCTCCTCTTGACAGAGAGGCTAACAAAGGTGCCAATGAAAAAATGAATGTACACTTAAGACTTGATTGGCCTCAAGTTTTATAGGTTCTTGGCATCACATACAAGTCTCTGTGGACCAGATATCAGGAGTCTTCTCAGCAGCATAAACGAGGTAGTAGAGAAAGACTTGCAGGCTAGAGGAGACCTTTGCCCTCTCTGCCTGTTGCAAATATCCATTCTCATTCAGTATTAAGGCTCTGCAAGAAGCCTGAGGCTAATTTCATTTATCCACTTGTCTTGCTCCTACTCCACAACAAAGTCTGAGCTGCCTTCACTTGCATTCCCCTAATCTGTTTCTCTTTTTTCTTTCAGTTTTATTGAGATATAATTGGCATATAACACTGTATAAATTTAAGATAAACAGTATAATGACTTGACCCTAATCTTTCTAATGGAGTCAACCACCATCTCTCCAACCAAATTCTATCTCCAAAACCAAAAATTAAATTTCAGGAAAGTCTTGGGCATAATGGAAAGAAGACTAGTTTGAGAACCAAAAATCTTGGGTCTACAAGACAGTTCTACCAATTAGCTGTACGGCCAAAAGTTAATTAACTCTTCATCTGTAAAATGGTTCTAATAATACTTACCTCATGGGATTATTACATAAGGAGCAAATGAAGTAAGCCACTTAAAACATCGACCTCAGGACATGTTAGTCACTTAGTAAATATTAATTGAATATTTTTTTCACATTTCAATTCAACTCATAAAAAAGCACTACAGTACTCGCCTGGCATCCTATCACTGATACTCAGCTAAGGCAAGGAGACCAGTGGCAGCCAGAAAGGCCATGAAGATGTATTTCTTGTCTATGTCTGAATTCTTGATGTTTTTTCAAGGATGCTAATGTGTCTACAGTAAAAGGCAACATTGTTTCCCTCTAGAACAGTGGTTCTCAACCTTCCTAATGCCGCGACCCTTTAATACAGTTCCTCAGGTTGTGGTGACCCCCAACCATAAAATTATTTTCGTTGCTACTTCACAACTGTAATTTTGCTACTGTTATGAATCATAATGTAAATATCTGATATGCTATATGTGTTTTCCAATGGTCGCGACCCACAGGTTGAGAACCGCTGCTCTAGAAAATATGATCTGAAAAAAAAATGGCAGAGTTGTTATGTGGTCACAGTTAACTGTCTGCCCAGTCCACTCTTTCTCTGGTAGTCTCTTGGGGTCCAGGAAAAATGTTGACATCTCAGAAAATATTTCATTCTGTTGGTTCAAGCTTATAGAGGGAGTCAGCCACACAGAGCCTTCTTTAGCAGGTGGATCTAACCAACTCTGAAGGAAAATCAGATTCCTCCCTTCACACAAGACACTTTAGAACAGTAGGCCTTCAACCTCCCATGGCAGTGACAACGCCATCTCCTTGTCCTTCCCTTTCACCATGCTCTGTTATAGGGTGCTTCCTCGACTGCAATGCTCTATTAGTTTCACTGACATAATTCAAACAGCAGCTATGAATCCCTCACAGAGGAAGAACTGCCCCATTTCCCTTGTGATGCATACCCAGTTGCCTAGTCTATAGCTATTCTGAAAACTCATTCATAGCCCCGTCCCGCCCTCAGTTGACAGTCATTATCTCTCATCGGAAAACTCACTGCTCTAAATAAACTAAATGCTTGATTTTAAAATTTTTTCCAGAGTTTCACCTAACTTGTAACCCCCAATGCAGCCTCAATTCATAAGCACAAGCTCAGAGGGGAAATTTTGCACAAAAATTGAGACATACTGTCTCAATTGGCCATTGTCACAATGACACTAAGTAAAACAAACAAACAAACAAACAAACAAAACTGGATCTCAGTAACTAACCCATAAGGCTCTGCTTCAAGTTGCAAGTCAGCTGGGACAATTCTGTTCCACAAGGGCTCACCCTGAGCCCGTCAAAAGAAGCAGCTGCCCTTATCATGTGAAGGGGTCAGAGACTCCCAGAGGTTCATGTGGACACACTCAAAGCTTGTAAAGGCCTAGAATAAAAACTTACACACTGTCAGATTGGTACCGTATCCACAAATCAATAAATGTGACACACACACCACATAAACAAAATAAAGTATAAAAATCATATGATCAAATGAATAGATGCAGAAAAAAGTATTTGACAAAATCCAGCACCCATTTATGATAAAAACTCTCAGCAAAGTGGGACTAGAGGGAACATACCTTAATGTAATAAAGGCCATATATGACAAATCCACAGGCAACAACATACTCAATGGACAAAAACTAATAGTGTTTCTCTTAAGATTGGGAACAAGACAGGGATGTCTGCTTTCACCACTCTTATTCAATATAGTACTAAAAGTCTTAGCCACAGCAATCAGACAAGAAGAAATAAAAGGCATACAAATTGGAAAGGAAGAAAACTGCCATTATGTGTAGATAATGTGATACTATATATAGGGAACTGTAAAGATTCCATCAAAAAACTACTATAACTTATATTCAGTAAAATAGCAGAATACAAAATAAATATCCAGATATCAGTTGTATTTTTATACCCCAATAATGAACTATCAGAAAGGGAAACTAAGAAAACAATCCCATTTACAATTGCATCAAAAAATAAAATACCTTGTGAGGACACATTTGTAATACCTTAACTAATAAAAAAAATAAAAAATAAATAAAATACCTTGGAATAAATTTAACCAAGGATGTAAGACCTGTACTCATAACACTATAAGACAATGAAGAAAGAAATTGAAGAAAATACAAATAAGTGGGGGCATATATCGTGTTCACAGATAGGAATAAATAACATCATTAAAATGTCCATACTACCCAAAGCAATCCATAGATTCAACACAATTTCTATCCAGATATCAATGGCAGTCCTGGCTGGGTGGCTCATTTAGTTGGAGTATCGTCCAGTACACCACAAGGTTTCAATTCCAAAAACTTATATGGAACTAGAAAAAAACCCTGAATATCCACAACAATCTTGAGAAAGAAGAACAAAGTTGGAGGAATCACACTACTTGATATCAAACTATACTACAAGGCCATGGTACTCACATAAAAACAGATACATAGATCAATGCAACAGAATAGAGAGCCCAGAAATAAACCCACACCTTTATGGTCAATTAATATTTGACAAAGGAGGCAAAAACATATAATGTGGTGAGGATAGTCTATTCAATAAATGGAGTTGGGAAAATTGGACAGATTTTCCCAACTCCATGCAAAAAAATGAAACTTCATGCAAAAAATGAAACTAGACCACCTTCTTATACAATACACTAGAATAAACTCCAAATATGCTCAATACAGCATTATTTACAATAGACAAGATTTGGAAACAGCCTAAGTGACCATCAGTAGATAAAAAAGCTGTGGTACATTTATACAATGGAATACTACTCAGCCATGAAAAGGGGGAAATCTTACCTTTTGCAACAGCATGGGTGGAACTAGAGAGTACTATACTACATGAAATAAGCCAGTCAGATGAAGACAAGTTCCATATGATTTCACTTATGTGTAGAATCTAATGAAAAATTAAGCAAACAAAATAGAAACAGACTCATAGATACAGAGAACAGACTGACAGCTGTCAGAGGGGTGGGGTTTGGAGGGGTGAATAGAAAAGGTGAAGATATTAAGCAAAGAAAAAAAAACCTCATGGACACAGACAACAACAGTATGGTGATTACCAGAGGGAAAGGGGGAGTTGGGGAGGTAAAAGGGAAAAATAGTGATGGAAGGAGACTTTACCTGGGGTGGTAAACACACAATACAATATATAGATGATGTATTATAGAACTGCACACCTGAAACCTATATAATTTTATTAACCAATGTCATCCAAAAAAATTCAATAAAAATAAAAAACTTATGCACTGTCATTTCCTACTATATTCTATTAGCCAAAACAAGTCACAATTCCAAGTCTACATCAGTAGGGTGGGAAAGTATACTCCTCTCATGGAGGTAGTGGGAAGAGAGAGAGTGAATGTTTGCTGAACGATGATGAAATTTGTAACACCTCTATAGATGCCAACTACAGGGTGACCCCACCAAAAATGTATACTCACTTTAATAGTTGATAGCTCAATTGATGCTTCTTTCTTTTCAATTCAATCCACTGGAATAAATTATTTAAAGTGTGTGTACATTTTTGGGGGGACATCCTGTATTTATTCCCTAGACCAGTGGTTCTCAACCTTGGCTGCACATGTGACTCTTCCACAAAATACTACATGCAGGCCTGCACATATAGTGCGATTGAAACTTCATGGCCACATTCAAGGGGCCAAAGAGCCTCATGTGGCTCGCGAGCCGCAGTTTGCCAACCACTGCCCTAGACAGTCAATGGTTCCCTGCATTTCTATATTGATGTCTTCCTTGCCCAGAGTTAGAAGTTAGATAATATGATGCTTCTCCAGGAAGTTGTCTACCACAACAACTTTAGTGCCATTGCCTACTCAGCATTAGGTAAGAGATAGGGACTATGCCTTTCTGCTGTTTGTATGTAGCCATCACTACAAATAGATGCATGTATAAACGATGTGTAGTTTAAACACACACATACTCCCAAACCGCAGACATTTTTGCAAACTCGCCAGTGCCAGAGGGAACCTCCAGCTTGTGGTCTGGCCTTTTATGTGGCATTTCACTTGAGTATTTGCTTTGGAATTTGATCAACAGAGCTATTCACGGGGCTATCACCACATGGTACACTTACTACCACAGAAACACAGAACCTCTTCTACAGGAACATCCCCTGTTCATTCTGTAAGCTGAATGCCTGCCATTTCCTAAAGATCCCACAAAATGGCTATGTGGGCTCCTACTTCATGGAAATTTGGAATAGAAGCTAATGTATTCGTTTTTACACAACTCTTCCTTTGCCTCCTTCCTCTGGAAGAATTACCTTCATCATGTTTTATTTTAAAACTTAAAAAGAAAACTCAAGAGGTAGGGAAAATGTGGTCTCACTTGAAGAACTGAAAAGTGGGTACGGATGAAGGTCTCACTAGGGTTAATCTGGAACTTCTTTTGCTTTTCCCACCAAATCACATCTTAGGTTCTAGGAAAATAATTAACAGCAGGCTGACCCAGAATTAATCTCAGAACTTGTTTGCCTATTATTTAACTTTTTATTGTAATGTGGAAAAAGAACAAACATTTCTTCCCTTATGTGCTCAGGAATTAAGCTCAGAGAAATTTAGCACCAATCTGGAAATTTAAACACCAGTCTGGAAGTCCCAGAAGAAGAGACCTCACAAAGTAGCAGAAAAGTGCCACAGCTCTGTAATCAGACAGATTTGGTTTCAGTCCAGACTCTACTTCTTCCTCTGTCATTGGCAAGATTGCTTAATGAAACCCTCAGTTACTTACTGCTGCATAATAAACCACCTCCACACTCAGTGGTTTAAATGACAACCCTCTTACCATAGTTACAATTTTGTGGGTCCTGAATTAGGGCAGTGCACAGCAGGGACAGATTGTCCATGCTCTACAAGGTCTGTGGCCTCAAATAGGGTACCACCAAGGGCTGGAAATGACTGGGATGACTCAACTCTGGACATATGTTGGAGCCTAGATTTTGGTTGTTGGTTAGTCTTTTTGGCTCTTCTCTGAACAGTATCTAATAGGGTTGAAATGTCTAAAATGGGCTAAAATGGCTAGAAGAGCTTGTGTGTTTTTCTCTCTCTCTCTCTCTCTCTCTCTCTCTCTCTCTCTCTCTCTCTCTATCCCTCTCTCCCCAGGTAGCTTCTCCACATGGCTACCTTGGCCTTACTCAAAGCATGACAGCCTCGGGGTACGTGACCTTCTTACATGGCAGCTGGAGCAAAAGCTATCAGGTCTCTTAAAGATTAGACCCAGAGCATGCTGTGTCACTTCCACCACATGCTATTGGTCAAGCCAATCTCAAGGGCCAACTCAGACTCAAGGGAAGGGAAAAAAAACCACCAAACCACTTGATGGAAGGGTGGCAAAGAATTTGCAACCAATTTTAATCCACCACAGATTCAAATTTCTCATTTGTGAAAGAAAAGCAACAAATTCTATAACTGTTTTAAAGACTAGCTAAAATGTTATCAAAATATTTAATATTTGGGTGGCATTTTTAAATGGTGGCCTTATTACTGAGAGCCTTTGTTTGAATAAGAGAATATTTAAAATTCTCAAGATCAGATTTTGGTCTCACTGATATAAACGAAATGCCAAAACAAAATTTTGCAGAGATGTCAAGATATAATATAATGTATAATAAATGTTCCTATTCTATTGTTCCCTGTTGATTTTTTCCTGTTATTATTAGCCTTATATTATTTTCATGGCTCAGACAAAGCTACTATCCATTCTTTATGGTAGAATACGCCACCATTACGGTGAAACTACCATAATCTGCAGGGGATGAGGAATGTCCTGGGGGTGAGAGCAAATACTTAGAAAGAAGTCCTTTTAATGGAAATTTCCTATGTATGCAAAGTCTTCTTCTATAAACATACAAACAACAAAGAGAACTAGCCTTCTGCAGAGATAGGTTCTCCCCTGAGTGGTGGACAAGGCACTGTAGACCAGAAAACACAGGTCTCAGAGAGGGGGACTTGACTTCTCTGACACTTCCCGCATAAGACAAGTTCCTTCCCACTCTGCACCTTTGTTTCCTTAACACAGGGGTGTATGGTATGTGATTTGGCACATGGAAGATGCTCAAAGGCTTTTCTTGTAAACCTAGCTATGTTAATGAACACAATTACTCAGTGTCCCAGATTTGATATCCATTCTCTATTTTAAACTTCCTGTCCCACTGAGTACATTCATGTGATAGCACATGTGACTTCTGTTTTGGATTAAGGAATCAACTCACTTCCTGAGGTAACAAGGAATCTGAGTGGAAGGAGTATCCAGGGTTCCTATAACTACAAAGAGCTGTCCACAATTGCCACTCCTGAACTGTACGTTCGGTTTTCTGCTTCTCACCAAGGTGACAGGCTGATCTCAGTAGATGATGTCTATTTCTTCCTCTCCATTTCCTCAAACTACTTCCACTTTGCCTCTACTCCCAAACAATACAACAGATACTTTCATCCTCATCCCATTTGACCCTGTGTAGTAGCATTTGACACTGTTGACTTCTCCCTCCTTTTTAAAACACTCTTCCCTTGTCTCCAAGTAGCACACAACACATGTTTCTCTTCAGACCAACTGCTCCATCTCATTCCCTGCACAGATACATCCCCCCCTACCCGACAAATGTCGGAGTGCCTCAAAACCTGGTCCTGGGTTTTTTCTCTTCTCACTCCATAGTCCTTGTCTCCTGGCACTCCCATCCATGACTTCCCCTCAATAGCTTGCTAATGTCACAAAAAATGTATATCTCTAGTCCACACCCCTCCTCTGGACAACTCTTTTTAAGTCTCTCAAAAGCACTTTAAATCCAAAATGTCATTGGAATTTTTGAAAGCCCTCCATGGAATTCTACAGCTAAGTTTGGAAACCATTACTCTAAACTACCAGTTCTCTCATCTACAAAACAGTGGGGAAAATAGTCCCAACCATAAAGAGTTAATGAGACACTTTAACAAGGCCATTTGTTACATAAAGGGTTTGCACATTATAGGTGATCAGAGAACAGTAGTTATTGTCATTAGCTGGTGGTGGTGGAAGTAGTAACACATAGTCATGAGGGATCAGATAATGAAGATTCATGAGGAGTCTCACCAGCCTCGATGGCTATGTAGCATATTTAGATTCCTTTAAATGTCAGCCCAATTTCTACTTCTATACATCTGAAGTTTTTTCTGGCTTGTAGAAAGCATCTTACCACAGAGGCATCTTTTATTTGGATTTACCTGCATTGACATGAACACCTGCCTTCCGCACCTCACGTAAAAAATTGTACAACACATCCTATGGGTCTGATAACTAACCAGGAAAACTTTTGTGGGGCCTTCAAAATTTACAGGGCTAACTTAAACACATGAGGAGAAAATTTTGATATCAAGTTGCATCTGAGCCTTTGAAACTATTTTGGGTCAGCTACACAGCAGAAGTTTGGGCCTGGCAGCAAGCCGTAAAACTGAGCCAAAAATAAACCAAAGACCATTATAAAAATGCTGTAAGTGCCAAATGAATGCGATGTGAAAACTGCAACATAACGGGGTAAAAAAATGTACAAAAAAAAGGCTTTCCGATGGTGGCATCAAGTGTCCCAGCCCAGAGGAAGAAGTTTGAGGGGAAAAGTCTGGAGAACAAATCCAGTCCCTGGGAAATTAACCTGCCAGACAGCTAGGAGTCCTCATCCAAGGCGATTCACAATTTATTACCCACCGGGAGTCAAGAGCATCGATTCCTCCTGCCCGTATCAAAGAGTGCAGCCTGGTACAGGGAGGAGTTTTCATAAAAATTAATTGGGACACTCAGCTTTTCAACGTATTCAGCAAATGAGGCTCTATTTTCCCTTCTGCAGCCTGGACACACTTACTGCTCTTCTCTCAATATCCAGCCATTCCACAATACACTTGGCACATCTATTCGTTATTTATGGTCTTTTTTCCTGAGCTCCAGAAAAGGTGGTGATTTATTCTCAGCGCAGTTCCCTGATAGAGGCTTTTAGGAAGGGTGGCAGCAAGCACCGTGCTTCCCCTCCTGGCCCTGCCCAGCCTGCCAGTCTCAGCCTGCTTTGCCAGTTCATTCCCACCCTCCCTTTCCCCAATTAGGAACTGTTACCAATTGAACATGGACAGATTTATGCCTGGCTGGGGACCAGCTCGTCTTCCACTGATTGTCTAAAAGAAGAGTATGTTCTGTGTCAAAAATCCTTTGCATGGAGTCCAACTGTTTTCTTGGAAATAGCTTCTTTGACCCAGGCTCATAATTTTTTTTTTAGATTTGAATTTTATGGGCCTGATGCAGAGTCTGTCAACATATTCTTTGTGAGACTTTTTCAGGGTACAGCATATTTCTGAAGAGTACAAAGGTTTGGGGATATTCCTATCACTCAGTGCCAAGAAAATGCACTAGAAACGGAGGAGCGTGGGAGAGGCGGAGGAGCAGGCTTAATAACCTTTTACTGAGGGATTTTTGAACAGCAAGACAGATATATTCTATGAGCAGTTTTGAAGTAGTTTGATGTTAAAATAGCAGATCCTTCATGTTCAGGTGAACCTCCATGGTGAGGCCACCAGGATTGCTATGCTCCAGAGAATGGCTTAATTGGCCCACAGCCATGCCATTTTTTTATTGTTATATGTATATTTTTAATCCTCACTTGAGGATATTTTTTCATCAATTTTTAGAGAGTGGAAGGGAGAGGCAGAGGCAGAGAGAAACATCAATGTGAGAGATACACATCGATTGGTTGCCTCCTGCACACACCCCGACCAGGGTGGGGGAACCTGCAAACAAGGTATGTGCTCTTGACCAGAATTGAACCTGGGATCTTTCAGTTCGCAGGCCGATGCTCTATCCACTGAGCCAAACCGGCTAGGGCACCATCCCATTTTTACCATATAAGAAGATCAAGGTGGAGATAGGGTCAGCAACACAACTGTGCATCAGACCACAAACTCAATTTTCCCTAAATATTTGCCCTTCTCACATATGTTATAATGTGCCTTTGGATGCACTAATAATAGGGCAGGCAGTGACCTCGATGAACTTCAGATGGACATGGGCTAATTTAACCTGTTGACACAACTAGGGAGTATAAAGTCTTTTTTTTAATCTTTATTGTTACATATGTCCCCTTCTCCCCCATTGACCCTTTCTTGCTGCCCCCATGCCCACCCCAGGCCTCCACCACCTACTGTCTGTGTCCATG
>NW_005871079.1:8462662-8482463 GCF_000147115.1 Myotis lucifugus
TACTCTCCAGGTCCATTCATGCTGTCTCAAAGGGTAAGAGATCGCGTGGCTTTTTAACTGCTGCATAGTATTCCATGATATAAATGTACCACAGCTCTTTCATGCACTCATCTACTGATGAGCACTTGTGTTGTTTCCAGATCTTAGCTATTGTAAATTGTGGTGCTATGAACATAGGGGTGCATACATTCTTTCTGAGTGGCGTTTCAGGTTTCTTAGGATATATACCTAGAAGTGGGATCACTGGGTCAAATGGCAGATCCATATTTAATTTTTTAAGGAAACGCCATACTGTTTTCCATAACGGGTGCACCAGTCTGCACAGACTGCATTCCCACCAGCAGTGCATCAGGGTTTCCTTTTCTCCATATCCTCACCAGCACTTGTCATTTGTTGATTTGTTGATGGTAGCCATTCTGACAGGTGTGAGGTGATACCTCATTGTCGTTTGAATTTGCGTTTATCTGATGATCAGTGACTTTGAGCACTTTTTATATGTCTCTTGGCCATCTGTATGTTCCCTTTGGAGAAGTGTCTATTTAGGTCCTTTGCCCATTCTTTGAGTTATTTTTCTTCCTTTTATTGAGAGTGCATAGTCTTGATGCTCAGGTGATACCCACTTATGCAGAAATTCAATGAAAGTGATTTGCTCTCTGAAAATGGCAAACTGATGAGCATGGATAGGAAACAAAATATGAAAAATTGAAGGGATGCTCATTTTTTCCTTCCTCAAAACCCCACTGGGATTTCAGCAATGTCCAATATATTTAAGAAAAGACTAAATATGTCACCCAGGCCCCAAACTCCTTGATGTGAGCAGCAGAGATCCAGGAGTCTGCAAAATAAAATGGTGAAGGAGAAGAGTTTTTTTCTCCCATGCCCCACCCTCTTTTTAGCAGCCAAGAATAACAAGGGCCAGGATAGAAAAAGAAACACACAGACTTGCCATCATTTCATTAAAAGAATATGTTGCCGAGGCAGAAGAGAGGAGAGATTCTGCAATTTGAGAAAATGTTAAATGTAGTCAGCCTCATAGATGGAAGCATCAGTTAGCTGACACACACAACCCTAAATCATAAGGTGTTTCACTGTGCACCAGCAAGGCCTCCTGCCACCTCCAAATACTAGCCTCAATTTTTGTAATAATTTTTTCTCTTCCACTTCTTTCCTGAACTCTGAACACTTCCTATTCAATTTCCTTTTGATGTCTCTTTTCCCCTCTTGAATGTTTTTATCATTTCTTTGTGTTCTTGTTTTAAAATGACATGTATTCTATTTACTTCTCTGAGACTGTGGATATGCATTTGATATTATCATGTGCTTTATAATATTTTTTCTGTTTTTTTGTTTTTAATCTTTATTGCTTAAAGTATTACATAGGTCCTCCTTTTCCCCCCCATTAACCTCTTCTAGCCCGCTCCTGTCTTCCCTCCTCCCCCAGGCCCTCACCACCCCATTGTCTGTGTCCATGGGTTATGCATATATGCATACAAGTTCATTGGTTGATCTCTTCCCACCCACCCTCCCCTGCCTTCCCTCTGAGGTTCAATAGTCTGTTCATGCTTCTATGACTCTGGGTCTATTTTTGATCATGAGTTTGTTTGGTTCATTAAATTCCACATATGAGTGAGATCATATGATACTTATCTTTCTCTGACTGGCTTATTTTGCTCAACATAATATCTCCAGGTCCATCCATGCTGTTGCAAATGGTAAGAGTTCTTTTTTATTGCCATGTAGTATTCCATTGTGTATATGTACCATAGTTTTTTTATCCACTCATCTGCTGATGAACACTTAGGCTGTTTCCAAGTCTTAGCTATTGTAAATTGTGCTGCTATGAACATAAGGGGTGCATACATTCTTTCTGATGAATGTTTCAGGTTTCTTAGGATATATTTCATTGTAATATTTTTATAGTATGCTTTTTTTACATATTTTATTTTTGTCTTACTATATGGAGTATCTTTGACTAGATCTTTTGATAATTTCTTTTTATTATCTCTCATCTATGAAAGATGTACCAGATATCTGGAGGTGTTTTATGTTGGCAATGTTCTGGGGTAGCAGGAGGCCTGCTGGTGCACAGTGAAACTCCTAAATTTGGCAATGCACAGTTTACTGATGACTTTAACCAGAAGGATTACAGTTGAGCAACAGAGAGAAAAACCTAATTGGAATGGACCAGAAAAACTAGTCATAACATAATTTCATTAAATGTATTTGTTTACACCACCAATCAGAAGTGTGGTTCCTATACACATTTATGCACACATATGCATACCCACACATGCACACACACATATATACATCCCTGGTCCTACTTATAGGCTCATTTCCCCTTATGTTAGACCCCAACTCAACTTCTAAGGTGATTAATTTCTTTGCATTATATTTCACTTAAATGTACAACTTTACACAGCCACATTTTTATTTGACAACTAGAGGCCCAGTGCACGAATTCATGCACCAGTGGGGTCCCTCGCCTGGCCTGCGGGATTGGGCCAAAACTGGCTTTCCAACATCCCCCAAGGGGTCTGGGTTTCCAGAGGGTGCAGACCAGGCTAACGGACCCCACCGGTGCATGATCGGGGCCAGGAGGGACACGGGAAGTTGGCCAGCTGGGAGGAGACCGTGGGAGGGCTCCAGGGCATGTCCGGCCCATCTCGCTCAGTCCCGAACGGCCAGACCCCAACAGCAAGCTAACCTACCTGTCAGAGCATCTGCCTCCTGGTGGTCAGTGCATGTCAAGGCAAGTGGTTGAGCTGCCTTAGCATATCATTAACATATTACACTTTGATTGGTTGAACAGCCGACCAGATGACCGCACACTTAGCATATTAGGCTTTTATCATATAGGATTTAGAATAAGTTCGTAATAAAGGGTGTCAGAAAACAGTCTTGTGGCAACTAGGAAATATAGTTTATATGGAGGATAATGTTCCCACTAAAATAACTGCTCCATTACAGTGGCAAGAAGATGACCTCAAAGGCCTTATTGTCATTATTCTGTTGACTTTACTAATAAGGGTAAACACATTTTCCTTGACAAGCGGAAGCCACAGAAACTTCCTTCTGCAGCCACCAAAGAGAGAGGCATGTTGGAGTAAGCCAGGATCTGCCTAAACATGGAAGTAATCTATTCACTGATCTGTATCTAACAATAGCCAGCAAGTTAAAGGAGGACACTTAAGTGGACTATACCTGTTCTTACCAAATGGGTTGTTTAATGTATTGTCCTTTATGTAGGGTTTCTGAACTCACCAAAAGACATCACCATTCAGCTTTGAGGTCAAAAGAATAAAACATACCATTCATCCCTTCACCAAGAGGGATAAGTACTGCTTCAATTAATGTGCTAATCTCTAATTAAGATAGCAGCTAGTAGTTAAATAAGTAAACCAGTAGGATAGAAGCAGAAATGCCAGTGCATCACAAATCTTCTGATGGCTGCTAGGTATTAGCCACAACCTGCAAATCCTGAAAAGAGATTAGTAAAATGTGGTCTAACACTCAAAGTTCTGCTACTATTAAATGATACCGATTAGCTCTATACCAAAAGGAATGAACTGGGTCTGCCAGCATGGCTGGAACTCAAATGCATAAAGTTTAAGGGAGGGAAGCAATGCTCAAAAAGAATGAGGGTGAGTGGGAGGTAATCAACCAAGGACCTTGTATACATATATGTGTGGCCCATGGGCACAGACATTTCAAAAAGCACTCAAAAAATAATATTATATATCATCATGGAAATGAAGAAAGGGAGTTTTTATTATGACCACACACCAAACTATTGATGGTGGTTGCCTCTGGAGGTGTTAGGAAGTAGAAAATGATGGCTACATGTGATACTAAGTTAATTCTGGGTAGTGGGAATATGGGTATTTATGTTCTCTTTTTTACTTTACTGTATTTTTAATTTAAAAAAAATTTTTAAATAAATGACACCATATTGATGACCTATACATGAAGTTCTCTGGGTAGGAAGGAATTGTGGAGACCTGCAGCCCATATGGAGAGAGGGTCCTTGGATGGCCACCACAATGTCAGTCAAATGAATTTGTTTGTGCATCGCACTTGGATCCCTCCACAACTCCACTACGGTCATGCAATTTAGCTATCACTGCACAATGCAGCTTTCCTGAGAGGGTGTGATCCAGAAGTTCACGACAGAGTAATAGTTTAACTGTAAAAAAACTATTGGCAGGCCTGGCCAGGTGGCTCAGTTGGTTGTAGTGTTGTCCTGTACACCAAAAGGTTGTGGATTTGATTCCTGGTCAGGGCACATACCTAGGTTTTGGGTTCATTCCCAGGTTGGGGCTCATAAGGAGACAATCAATATCTATCTCTCTCTCTCTCTCTCTGTGTGTGTGTGTGTGTGTGTGTGTGTGTGTGTGTGTGTTTCTCTCTCTCTCTCCCTTCTTCTTTCTCTAAAATCAATAAACATATTCTCTGTGAGGATAAAATAAAGAACTACTGGAGGTCCAAAGAGGTTACAGCTCTCAGTGCAGGCTGTCTTTCAGCTTCTCATCAGCGCCCAGCCACACTTCTAAAACCACACTCTGACTACTCATTAGAAAAGATTGTAGGGAAGTCAAGGAAAATTAGCAAGATGAAGACATTTTAGTGGAACTCAGAAGCAGTCACTGAGCAAAGGCTGAAGAGCAAAGAAACAGCAAAGCCTGTTAATAATCAGACACAGGAAGAATATCAAAGTATCAATTATGTTAAAATCCAAATCATCATTTTGGTGAGTATAATTTGGCATCCAGATGGACCACACTAAACAATTCAATTCTATTTAATTATTTAAATATCATTTTTGAGAATCACTTACTTGGCAGTAGAGCTGTTTAAAATCAAATGTTTTATAGGAACTACATTACAGCTTTGCTATGTAGAAGACTTTCTGTAGTCTTTGCATTATTTGTAATAGCTACCTCTAAGGTTTTAATAGATTGCATGTTCCAGCAAGGAGGAAGGGAACTAATATTTGCTGAATTCCTTTTATGTACCAGGTCCTGGCTACACACTCATCTCATCTCAATTCATCATCACAACAGTATAAGATCAATATCACCTAGAAATGATATTCTGGAAATTCCTTATAGAGATGAGAAAACTAAGGCTTCAACTGTGAAATAATTTGCCCAAAGTCCGATGGTTGGGAAGTGGGAGATCTAGATTGCAAACCTAGGTTACTCAACTTCAAAGCCTTTGTTCTAGAGACAGCTTGTTAAAAAAAAAAGTAATATGTAGCCATCACAATAAGTGAAAAAGTAAATTCTGTAATATACCTGAGGGGCTTTTATAGTTGGCCTATGAGTCCCCACGCCCTAATACTCTGTGGAAATTTCCCTAATTGAAATCTAGTAAACTATGATCAAACTTTGATGAGCACATGGATCCCCTGGTCTTATTAAAAGGCAGATTCACATTCAATAGGTCTAGGATGAAGGTAAGATTTTGCAGGTCTAACAAGCTCCCCATAATAATGACCTTGCTGGTCCACAGACCACAATTTGAGTAACAAGAAGTTGTAGAATATTTAACTACGTTCAGATGAAGATGGCTTACAGAGACAATCCTCTGCTGAGAAACATCATTAGATTGTTTTGAATGACAGGATCTTATCTTAAAAAACTATTTAATTTTTTAAAGTCCTTAGACTTATATTTTACAGAAACACACCCTAAAGAATGGAGGTTTATCTACAAAAAAAGGCCTTTCTTAATTTCCCAAAATTTACAAATCTATTATTTCACCAAGTACCTACCCAAACTCTATGGTCTCTTTTTCTTCAATACCTTATATACACTGACTCCTCAGGAATAACCTAGTTTCAAGAGGGCTTTTTAACCATTGACCATTGATACATTTTGCTTCACTTAACAGAGGAACTAGTTAAATATAGAAGCAAGTGTTGGATATCTCTAAGCACTTTTAATAGAATCTGTCTCTATGATCTCAATAAAATGATACAAGCCACTTAAGGATCCTTTGAGAGACTTGTTTTACAATATCAACTTTAAAAATCACACTAAAGTTTAAGTATTTAAAACAGCATTTTAATAATAACTATATTCCAGTCAATTCCTTTTTAATCTATACCTAAGCAATTTGATGCAAATATTTATATACATGTTCTCTTGCAATTAAAAAAATAGAATGGTTGTCATTCTTATCCATTCTGAGAACATAATCCTCCCCTAATGTTCAAAGAAGGTAAACAGATTGGTCAATTATAATCAGGTAGAAGTGATTATAGTTAAACCAAAATCATAATTTGTGGTGAATATGTCTCTGTCACAAGATGGATAATGATAAACAATTCTGTCCCTTGGGTTCACTCATCTAATTAACTGGAGGGTATTTTGTGGTTAATGTAATCCTAACAGATCTATCAGAATTTGTCTCATCAAAATTTAAATTGTTACATTATAGAATTGAAGAATCTTGCCCTCATAATCTTCCAAAAACAGTAAATAATGTGTTTATCTACAAAATAACTCACTCCCTTCTTTCGTTAGCTACTCAGTTCTCTTTCGCTATTTAGATCCACACATAATCCTACCCTTCCTGCCCCAGGTGCTTTAGAGCAGCGGTCACCAACCTTTCGGACCTCACAGACCCCCAGTGGCTTTGGAGGAAGGCAACTCCATCCCAGCTGGCCAGCCCTAACCTAGCAGATTATCCCTTTCCCTGGGCAGGGTAATTGAGTCATTGATGGACTTCTGATCCAATTGGAGTCAAAAAATGAGAAAAGTTGTGTTGCTACAATCCAGCTTCTTTCCTTAGAGGGAAGATTCAAAGGCACCCTCTCCCTGTTCATGGCAAGTTATCAACAAAACCATCTTTTAACCACAAGGGGGAGCCAACCCTTATGGTGAAGCTGACACCATGGCAGGAGTCAAAACAAAAACAAAAAAACGACCCTCAGATTGTCCCATACACTCTTCAAGCACTCTTTCAATCCTCTATTCAACAAATATTCCTCTAATTGATCTATGAAGAAATTCTGAAAGCCCCTTTAAATGCCTTTCTTTAGTTCAATAGCATACTCGGCCACATTTCCCCTGGCACCATAGTCCAATATATCTGTCAAAGAAGGAAATGAGGTTACTGTAATGATGACCCACCACTTCCTCTTCTTAGAACTCCAGGAAATAAAATAAAACTCATAATTCAATAGTTTGCAGAATCTCTCTTCCTCTTTTTGAAAACTGGAATGGCAAAATGGCATTTGCCCATATCTGAGGTATCCAGCATACCTCATGTTTGCAAGGATTACTCAACATTTACAAGTTCTTTTTTTAATATGTTGAAATTTAATCTTTTAAAAAACACACATTTACAGCAATGGGGTGCTTCAACCTCTCTTTATAATCTTTTTTGTCCAGTAGGCTCTACTTCCCCTTTGACTACAATTCTGATTAAGGAAGTATTGTTATCATTTTCTCTCCTGTGTTAAATTTCATAGAAATTTCTCTATCCCCCCACCCCCCAAAAAAAAGACCAGAGGTCACTAGCCCATGGTTTTGAGCTTATTTTCTCTCAACAGCTCAGCAACCTTTAGCATGTACCCCACGGTCCATGTAATTAAGAGTGTTAACCTTCTTGTCCCTATTCCAAGCAGCACAAAGGAAAAAGGCAGAAGAATGTGCCCCTTCCTTTATAGGAGGGGTGGGGAATGTCCAGCCCGCAGGACACATAAGGCCCGTGAAATTATTTGGTCTGGTCCTGCTAAGGCCTTAGGAGTGAATTAATTGTTTGACCAAATATAGCAGGCTAATTTTTAAATTGATAATTTTGGAAATCCTATATAATAATGAGGTAATATGCAAATTAACCCTCACTCCCTCACAAGATGGCTGCCTACGACCAGGCCGGCGGGAGGGTGAGGGACAACCAAACTACAGAACAAGCAGCCTGCATGGGGCGACCAGGTCGGCAGGGAGTTAATGAGGGATGACCAAACAACTGACAGCAGGCTGTGTGGGGTGACCAGGCCAGCAGGGGATTAGTGAGCGATGACCAAATGACTGAACAGCAGGCTGTATCACTGGGCCTCTAGTGATATTATACATATCTAAATGGCCCTTGGCAGAAAAAAATGTTTCCCCACCCCTGCTTTAAATAACTATATTGACTAATTTATGCTAGATTATACTATGGCAATAAATTCCAAATATCAGAGTTTACAACATCTCTTTCTCACTCTCTTCACAGGTGTGTGCAGCTCTATGCTACATTTTCCCCCATTTGGGGGTTGTTGTGAGCTGAATTGTATTCCCTCCCTCAAAAAAATCCATGTATTTAAATCCTAATACACAGTTTTTTGGAATGTGACTTTATTTGGAGAAGGGTCTTTAAAGAGGTAATTAAGTTAAAATGAGGTCATTAGGGTGGGCTCTAATCCAGTATGATTGATGTTCTTATAAGAACAAGAAATTTGGACACAAACAAGTACTGAAAGGAAATGGAGTGAAGACAAAGGGGGAGAGAGAGCCATCAATAAGCAAGGAATATATCCTTCCACTCCAGACTTCAAAAGAAACCAACCCTACTAACATCTTGATCTTGGACTTCTAGCCTCCAGAACAGTGAGAAAATAAATGTCTGTTGTTCGAGTCACCTGGTCTATGGTATACTGTTTCTATGGCAGCACTAGAAAACTAACACAGAGACCCAAGCTGAAGAACAGAGAGAGGAGAACAATGGTTGAACCTTGCAATTTCTCTTATAGCTTCTGTTTGGATGTGCCATTTGTCATCTGCTCATATTCCATTGGCCAAAGTCAGTTATCGGGCCAAACTCAACAGAATATACTCCTCCTAAAGGGAGGCACTGCAGGTCTCATGACAATGGGAATCTATATATATAAAAGAGTAATATGCAAATCAACGAAACGGCAGAACAACCAGAACGACTGCTCAACCAGTAGCTATGAGGCATACTGACAACCTCTCGGTCCCTCCCCCTGGCCAGCGGGCTCTGATCCCCCAATGGCAAACGGAGGAGAACTGGGGTGGGTGGCAGCAGGGGGTGGGGCCAGCTGCCAGTAGCCAGGGAAGATGTCCCTGATCACAGGCCAGGCCTAGGGACCGTACCTGCACACAAATTTCATGTGCTGGGATAGTGGATATATAATCCTCCCACAGCATGAACAGCAAACAATAAAAATAATAATACCATCTACCACAATGATACTTTTCTGGTTCTCTACTATGTAGAACTGTACCAAAACATAGTGGCTTAGAGTTATTCTTTTCTCTCACAGTTCTGTGTATTGACTGGTCATTTCTCACTTGGAGGCAGCTATAGTCCATTGAAGCTGTGCCCTCTGAAGGCTCAGCTGGGCTGGACATACAAAATGGTTCACTCATGTGTCTGGCAGATGATGCTAACTGTTAGCTGTGAACTCAGATAGAGTTCTTAACCAGAGTACCTACATAAGGTCTCTGCTTGTAACTTGGGCTTCTTACAGCATGGCAGGTAGAAAGTAGCCTGACAAGATTCAAGGCAGGGGCGCACAGACTCCATATCTCAATGGGAGAAGTATCACAATACTTGTGGCTTTTTTTAATCCACCATTGGTATGTTCCACTTCAACTGTATCTCACTAGTGAAGAGTTAGACAATTAGTTCCATCTAGCTTCAAGGGAAGCTGGGAAAATACTCTCTATATAGCAATGTACCTGCTAAAAATTCAAGTTCTGTTATTAGGAAGAGATAAATGGATATTTGGATAAATAACAGTATTTGCCACACATGCCTCATATCCCCTTTATTCAGTTTTCTTCCTTAAAACAATTTATATTATCTCTAGAAAATCTGTTTTTTTATTAACTTGTTTCTTTTCATCAAATAAATACACATTTTTAAATAAACTCATAAGGCTTATTATAAAATACTAGAGGTCTGGTGCACAAAATCTGTGCACTCGGGGGGCGGGGGAATCCCTCAGCCCGGCCTGCGCCCTCTCGCAGTCCAGGAGCCCTCAGGGGATGTCCAACTGACAGCTTAGGCCCTCTGGGGAACGGGCCTAAGCCGTCAGTTGGACATCCGTAGCGCTGCTGCGGAGACAGGAGAGGCTCCCACCACCGCAGCTGTGCTCACCAGCCGTGAGGCCAGGGGGCAGCTCCTGCACTGAACGTCTTCCCCCTGGTGGTCAGTGCACATCATAGCAACCTGTTATTCCATTGTTCGGTCGATTTGCATATTAGCCTTTTATTATATAGGATTTTAAATAACTCTGTTATCTGTTTCTTATTCTTCTTTGAATATTTACCTCAAATTTTCTAAACTAAAAATCTTCATTCTTGGGAAACTCTTCCTATCCTACTCACTCCAAAATTGCCCAGAATATAATTTTAAAAAGATCCATAGAACCCTTTGTGTTTATGGCAAGATCCTCCAATCCCACTGTCACACATCTCTGGTTTCACCATTACATGTTATTTAATAGGCCATTCCCAAGGTGGATTTCCACATCTCTCTAAAATTATCAGAATCCCATGCACTATGCATACATCCATTCCAGTCATGACAAGGAATCCACTCCTCAGATTCATCTCTCATCTCGGTTCCCATGTGGGTTTGCACCTCCAATCTGACTCAATCTCCCAACCCTCCACAACTCCCTGACACCTTGCACTGTGCCCTCTCTGGACCTCGAAGTCCCCTATGCTTCAAACCTCCTCCCTAGAAGTTGCCTCAATCTCCTTGTTCTGCTGGAGCTTTCAGGCATCACGTCAAGAGCAGCTCTTTCAAGCAGTGGTTGCTTTTATTCTCATAACTAATACTCAACAAGGCTTGAACATGGGCTATGTCCACCCCTCTCCACTCCTTCCTCTATTTCCAAACTACTGTTTCTCCCAATCACTAAATTCCCCCATGGAAAGGTGTGTTATCAGATTACCACATTAACCTGTCCTTGTTGCAATAATCTACCTTCTACTCGCTCCCATATTAATGTCCTAGACCAGTGATGGCAAACCTTTTGAGCTCGGCGTGTCAGCATTTTGAGAAACCCTAACTTAACTCTGGTGCCGTGTCACATATAGAAATTTTTTGATATTTGCAACCATAGTAAAACAAAGATCTATATTTTTGATATTTATTTTATATATTTAAATGCATAGGTTCGCCATCACTGTCCTAGACCTTGTCATTACCAACAACTGTTCTGCCTCCAAAATCTCCATTTCAAGCATCTGACTTAGATCACCATCTCCTATTTTTCTTGACCATCTTTCTAAAAATCCAGATCCAATAATTCTCCAACCACACTGGGACCTCCCACTGACTGTTCCTACCACATTTCACTACCTGTCACACATTCTTATTGGCCTCTTCACCCTTGGTTAGATTCTAAAATCCATTATTATAATGTTTCTCTTGCACATGCCTGCTATGTCCTTGTACCTCTTTCCTTCTGTCTTAAATACCCAGCAAGATCTCAGTCAGACCAGGTGCCTGCATCTAAGCAGCTGAACACAACAAGAGAAAGCCCCACAACCACACTGATGGCTCACCATTCAATGATTATGCAAACCTTAACTGGGGCCTCAGCACTGCCAGACAAGCCTTATTCAACATTTTCTGATACAATTTACTCTCCCACTCTTCAGGGGGCCCATTTCACAATTTCTCCTTTCTTTGCAAACCTCCAACTCCTCCCTAGTCATTTTCAGCTTACCCTTTTTTTGGCTAGGAAAATAAAAACAAAACTAACCATTGAACTGTTGTAACAACCTACCCCAAAATTTCATTGAAAAGACCATGAGAGCTCTGCAGTCATAGAGAAAAGGAGACAGATGAGGAAAGTATTGAAAATAGGACAACATCAGCACCAGACTTTATCTTCTTTATATCTGTCTTAAAGGCCAGCTCAAGTTTGTTGTGTAGGACCCCTTCCCCAGCCAGGGACCCTGGGCCCCAGTCTTGGTTCCACCAACGTTATGGCTGCACAAACCATCCTGCCCAAACAGTAAGTGTTACCAACTAAATTAGAGTCATGAAACTGCACAGACATTATTTTTCTTATAACATGGCACAATTAGCTTCTACACATTATTTCTTTTAATGTATGCAAATGAATGGGGAAGTGGGAGGGGTTTAACTCTTCTACAAATCTAGTGGAATTCCTTTGGGGAAGAAGTAAATAAGTGGAACTACACATTCATTGTAAAGAAAAAGACATGCTATTATCGTCATTAGTAATAATTTAATTATATTAGCTAATTGTTATTACATTTTTATGCATTCACATGAAGGCAAATTTTATCTCCCTGATATCTCTGCTGTTCAAACAAAAGAATAATGCTATCCTAGATAGTAATAATAACGACTTCACCTGTCAAAATAGATTTATATCTTGAGTCTCAGACAGTCTCAGCAATATGTTTTGGCCAGGAATATTTATTTGTTCTTTTTTCTTTTTCTTTTTTTTTTTAAGGAAGAAGACAAAAAGCAGATTTCCATCTCTACTCTTGAGCCTCCCTCTCCAATGATGCTCCGGGCAACAACCCTTCAAAATTAGGTACCAATCAGTGCCAATTCCTTTGGTAACCATTGTAATAACATTAACATGATGAACTAATGAGATATTAATGCGGTTGTAATAGACATTTTCATAGGAGTTCCATTGTAATTGAGTAGTTTAATAATCTGCCTTAATCTGTGCTTGGCAAGAGTAATGTATGATGAATAGGGAAAGGCAGAATTTTGATGACTTTCAGCTTGTAAGGTGTTTACTCTTTTAAAACAGAAAATACCTGTTTTTAAAAGCAGGTGCATGAGTAAACATTGGAGAAAACTGAGCTCAGAGTGTCACAACCCTTATTCCTCAAGGCATCTCAATGCATTTTATACATTTTACTTTCTAAATGGCAATAGATGTGGGGAATGGATATTTAAGATCTTTATTTGTATTTGATATGAATATGGTAGTTCACCTGTTTATTTGACTTTCAGTTTCTCAAAACTTAGCAATTACGATTCTGGATGGCAGAGTCTTAAGAATTTAACAACAGTACAATCAGCATTGCTTTTAAAGGAAAGAAGCACTAACACCCATACCACACACACACAGAGATACACACACCTACACACATAAACACAGACACACACACACACACAGAGAAGAGCTTCTATTGTTTAAGAAAAAGAAATAAGGTCAAGAACCTAGAAAGAAATAAAAAGGCATGTGGTGACAGAAAAGGCAAAAGCAAGACTGAAAAGCCAAGATATTCAGAGTCTTTCCATTGGATTCAAGAGGATACCTGCAAGTAACCCTGGTTTGAACTCTGCTGAAAGAGAGAGGAGCAGAAAGAGCAAGGCCTTTGTATGATTATTTATTCCAGCAAACAACAGCACATGGCAACTCAGTGCCTTTCTACTCCCTGAGCTAATATTTGGAAGACATTGTATCTCCAGGGCAAATTCTAAGTGTTCCTCCTCTCTCTAAAGAAAAGACAAAGGGGGGGGGGGAAGAGGGAGACGAGGAATCAGAGGTTTCCATCATCCAAGGATAAAAAGAAAACACTGATGAAATTCAACATTGAACACTGTACAAGGAAGATAAAAAAAAATTTAAGAAAAAAGGTGTGCTGAAATGCTTTGCTTAGCAAATACAAATGAAGGTTATGTAAACCACGTGATTTTTTTAAGGCTGACTGTTGTTAAATTAACTGGCAGCATTTTAAAATCTCCTGAACAATGAATGCTGCTGCCAGTTCTACTCATATCTTCACCCCCTCTACATCAGACCTACTTTCCTGGACTCTTCCAAGGGTGCTTGGTTCTGCCCAGCTCCGATATGAGGAGGAGATAGCCTGCAGATTTACTAGCTTCCTTTCATTTCCTCCAATTCCATTTCTAACTGATAATCACAATGGCCCCATTTCTCTGCTTCCCTTGGAAGAACCCACTTACTCAGTGTGACTCAGCACTGTGTCTGCCTGGAGCACAGCTTGCAGGGTGTCTGCTTTGCTCCCTCATCATGGCCAACCCACAATTACTAGAGGGGACTGTCCAGGTTCTGCCCCTAGTTTCACCCAGCATTTCACAACTTACCAGACTCTTTGACCTGCCTGAAAATTTGATCCCAGTAAGAGTTTTCAACACTAAAGCTTTTGGGGAATTAAAAGGGCAGACCAGGTAGGAAAAAGACCATCATCATGGGATTCAGAGAGCCTGTTTTCAAATTCTGGTTTCTCCGCTTAATACCTTGTTACTTCATCTCTCTGCATTTCAGTTTCCTCACATATAAAGTATCTGTACTAGTCTCCTCAGGCTGCTGTAACAAAGTATCACTGATCCGTATTTATTTTCTCAGAGTTTGGAGGCTGGAAGTCTAAGATCAAGGTGTGGCAGGGGTGGTTTCTGGTGAGACCTCTCTTTCTGGCCTGTAGATGCTGCCTTCTCACTATGTCCTCACGTGGCCTTTCCCCTACGTGCACATGAAGAGAAAGTTCTCGTGTCCCTTTCTCTTCTTTTTTTATCTTTAAATTCTTTATTAGTTAAGGAATTACAAATGTGTCATCATGCCCCCCATTAACCCCCATCCTCCCCACCCCCCCACTCATGCTCTCATCCCCCTGTTGTCCATGTCCATTGGTTTGGCTTATATGCATGCAAACAAGTCCTTTGGTTGATCCAGTCCTATCAGATTAGGCCTCAGCCTTATGACCTAATTTAACTTTAATTATCTTCTGAAGGGCCCTGTCCCCAGATACAGTCACATTGAGTGTTAGAGCTTCCATCTATGGATTTGGGGAAAACCCAATTCAATCCCCTATAACACCTACCTTAAAAGATTTCAAAGATTCCCAGAGTTTTTACACTTTATGAAGAAAACTCCTGCCCTGAAATGTAAAAAAAAAAAAGGGGGGGGTGGTGAGTGGGGTTGGGGGTAGGGGTGAGAGGAGATAGAGAAAGCCAAATCAAGGCAGCATTGTTTCAGGAACATCTTTGTGAAGAAGAAAAAGGAAACTTAGCTCATATGTTTTCTCTGGCCCTCAATTAGCAAAAATTCTGTATTTATCAGGGATAACTAAATAATGGATAATTTTATTCTTCTATTATATTAGAAAACATTGGGATAACCACTGTCCATATGGCCAGAATATGCAGAATTCTATTTTCTATCCCTGCCATTGACTGATAAGGTCATTTTGAATATTACAATTTCCCTCTATTTTTAGAGGAAATCAAATATTGCATAATAAACTACAGTGCAAACAAAACTATGTTATGCTCTTAGCAATTATAAATAACCAGATCAACCCTAATCAAATTATAATAATATTTAGAGTCTACTGAGTCCACTAGCTGTGGTTTAAGGTAAAAGGAATAAATAGAATACTCAATGAAAGACACAGGCCACTGCTAGCTCTGCCCATAACCTCAACTGATTTGAGATAGTATGTGCAACACCTTGGAACCTCAGGTGATTGGACTCATGGTGCAAACCTAACCCAAAGTTTGCCTAACCCTACATTAGTAAAGAAAGGCTGTGGTCCCATGCCTTCCCAGCAACAAGGCCTGTAAGACCCATTTATTAGCCCTATTTCATGATAGACCCCTGAAACCTCATAAGAACCCTTTCTTCTTTTGGGGGGCTGGCTTGGGTGAATTTCTTTTTCTGCAATTAAGGGAACCATCAAATTTGGGTCTATAACAACATCTTTTCTGTACCTTTTGATGCTATTAAATCTAGAAAAACACTCAAAAGCCTGAATGTTTCTCCCTCCAGTGGTTCCTAAAGGATTTTTGTTGGTATTTTATTAGATTCTGTGCATTTTATTCTATTACTGTTACTCCACATTCAAAGTGTGGGGAGGTATCAGTCTGTATTGAATCACTATAACAGGCTATCTCCTTTTGCAAAGAACTTGTCTTGGCATCTGCAGATGAATTCATCTATAAATATTAAAACATACTAGTATCTGGAGCTACAGAAAACTACTGGTTAATGTTTCCTGGTAGAAAAAATAAAAAGAGCCAATAGATGAGTTTTCAAATTGGGGTTCTTACCTTTCATTCATTCAAAATACATGAAAATGTCATGCAAAATCTATTTAAGAGAACCAGCAAGCGAAATCTTCTTGTATCTCCTGACCTCAGACCTGTTGTCAACATGAGTTGGGCATGACTTTGAACGTGATGGCTACCAGGAATTGTTCTTCCTCATCCACACTCCCACTTCCACTCTTCCTATTACAATCTTAAGCATTATGAGGATGGCAAGTTAATCTATCTTATTTTACAGTATATGCCCAGTGCCCCCAAAAGAGTAGGTGTTCAATAAATACTGTTGTTCAGTTTTCAAATAAGTGAATAAAACTACCCTTTAAAAAATACTCCTCCTTATGCACAAACTACACTCCTACAACAAAGATTTTCTCTTTTCCTTGTTTTTATTTAGGAATCCTCAATATACACACACACACACACACACATATATACATATATATATATGTATATATGTGTGTGTGTGTGGTGTTTATGTATATATATATATATATATATATATATATATATATACTCATCCAACTAAGATTTAAGTTATTGAGGTTAGAAACTTTGTCTTTTTATATTCTCTCTATTGTCCTTAATGCAGTAAATGTGCAATAAATATTGGTTGATTAAATGATAACTTGAAAATTTAGTGAAATAACCGACAGTTTATTGTTTAAAAAGGTCAAATCAGTTGTGTCATGAATTCACTGGTCAGTGCTTCAATCTTCCTTCTAACACCCCAATAAACTCTTCTCATTTTTAAGGAGCAGTGATTTGAACCAATATATCCATTTGAATATTAGGAAAGTCATAAGGTTTTTTATTCTTAACTTTATTCATATGTTAAATACTGTTTTATTGCTTACCCTAGATCTTCAAAGCCTACTTTGTTTTAATGGGGAAAAGATAGCAAAAGAATGTGTAAGAGGCATCTCTGGGAAACGAGGAAGAAATTAACTTAGAGGTTTTCTAGTTTGAAAAGGTTAAAAAACATTCCAAAATAAAACTAGTCAGCATTCTCAGTGTAGGAAAATGACAGTGATTAAAAACCTCTTTCTGCCTGGGTGAGCTCTGTCCCATCCCTGTCCCTGTCCCTAGTGCTGGGTAACTCAGAGATATAATTTATGATGGATTCACAAACAAAATGGTCAATGGTTCAGCACAAACCAAACATGAGCAGACACATTTCTAAATCCAACCGTCATGCTGCTTACACAATCTGTTGATCCATTGAACAAATATATGTTGAAAGATTAAGCGGGAGTTGACTGCCATTCAGGAAGATAAATGTAGAGTAGACTCATTTTCCGCCTGACTTAATGCTTAAGGATTTGTATTAGAAAGATGTTGGGGAGGGGGATGTCTGCAGGGGGATAGGAGGAAGGGAAATTCCACTCACCCAGATCTTTTGAATGAGATTATCTTGCCAAGGACCTCACACAGAGGCCTTTACAGCCATCTTTCACATCCTGGACCTTCTTTTCCCCTTATTCTTTTATTGTGAAAAGAAAAAAAAATCGAAGGAAATAAATGAGCATTGCAGGAGCACTTGCCTTGGCTATTCAGTCCTTGTTGATGGAACGATAGGAGACAGAATGTTTTATACAGTACAGTGTGAGATTTAGAAGGGGGAAAAGAGACAGGTTGTCATAAAAGACACGTTATTATCCAGCTATCTCATAAAAGGGCTGTGAACCATTAAGCTATAGAGAGGACTGAAAGCCTGAAGCTAGAAACTTGGTGTTCCCACTGGTGAGGCCAATGCCATCCCCGGCCAGAGAGTGGGCCAGCCTTGATCCAGCTCATACTTGTTGAAACCTTCTTCAATTGAGGTCTGAGGGCAGGTTTCTGGAGTTGCATGTGTTCAGCTTTGCTGGGCTGAAAAAGCCAGACCCCTTCACTGTTGTTCATCCTGTTATAAGTGCTTGAGCTTCACAAGAAAGCACTGCCAAAAAGAAAGAGAAGAGAGGGTGGAGGGAGAGAGGAAGAAAGAAAGAATGAGGAAAGAAAGAGGATGAAAGAAGAACAAGAGAGAAAGAACAACCATTTGTACAACCTAAGTGGAATTTCCTTGATTTGTAAACCGGGGACATAACTACAATACAATAATGCAATCATGCTGCTTCCTTATTTAGCAAGCTGTGAACACTTTTCAGAGACAGCCAACAACTCTGGCCTGGTTGGGAATGCATTCAAAAAGAAAACCACTGAGCATTGCAAAAAGAGATGGGTCTTGACCTACCAAAGCACATGTGCCAATAAATGCACTAGAAAGCAATTCACTTCGATTCAACATTTATTTAGTGTCCATATGGGTCATGGCACAGGAGTAGGAAGCATACAAGCTTATAAAAGATCTGGCTCTTGCCCTTGCAAAGCTCATATGCCACCAAAGACCATGTGGACATGTGTAGAATGGTACTTGGATGTCCAGGGAAAGGTATGCTTCATTTTCTATTAAAGAATAAGTTGAATCTTCTAAATTGGAAAAAATGTAGGCAGGTGCTAGATTTAAGCAGTGCCATGAAAAAGGGAGATGAGCATGGACAGTTTCACACATACAGGGTCAGCACGAAGGCCCAAGAAGACAGTGTTCAAAGTAGTCTAAGAATATCTTTATTTGCCAAGCAAAGCAATGAGTTTGGAAATCGAGAGGGTGTTGGGTAAAACTGGCTGATGAAAGGTCTTGAAATTGTTTTTAGCCAATCATGAGCCCTTGTTTTTCATTTTTTAAATGCATCTAATGCAAGATGAAGAATTGCTAAGATATAAATTCTGTGATTTCTAGTTCTTTATAGCTTTTAATTTTGTTTCTTCTTATGAAATTTCCTATCATCACAGGCCTCCAAGTTGAAAAGGTTAATGACCAATATTCTAGCCCGATGTTTCAGTTTCTTGTTATTTTATTTCACTGTGAAATTTTGCTGGGATTTAAAATGATGCCACACAGCATATGAGTTTGGACCATTCCTTTAACTTTAACACCCCCATCTTTTCCTTGGTGCCACTGTTACTCATTTTATCTTTCATGAGCACTTGACTTCCAAGTAAAATCAATAGCATAAGTCTCGGGCAAAAAGTATAAATTTTAGACCAGTGAGTCTACAGTCCATTTTATTCCATTTGTTTATTTTAACCAAGTATCACTGACTTTGAACTATTTAATCATAAGCATCTGATTTCTCCTCTTCTTGGATGGCTTAGAACTTGGCAAGCCAAAATGTTAACTACAAGAATAGAAAAGAAGAAACAGTGAAACTAATGAATTCAATGGAAATTGCTTGTAGTCTAAAGAAAATATGACCACCTGTGTTAAGTTATTGAAGGTTATGGATTGAGCTTTTTGTTTAGTTTGGCTTGGGATGGGGGTGGGGGTTTGCCTATCGCCCTCTTCACTTATGTCTAACAGTACAATGTCAGATATTATAGGACTTTAGCTTCCTGCAAGGCTATCCCATTGGACATCCAAATCTATGTGAATCTTGCACATGATGGAAATTGGAAAGCAGTCTCACGTATATTCATACAACCTCCTAAAGTTATTTCTCCTCTGCCCCGGAATGCACAGGGAACAGTGTGTTTGTCCACTTTCACCAGATCCAACCACCTCAGGTTTAGGTAAGCAACTCTGTCTTAAAATCTCTCTCTCCCCCTCTCCCTTCCTCTTTCTCTAAAAAATTCAATTATATATATATATATATATATACACACACACACACACACACACACACAGAGTATATATTTATTTATTTATATGTGTGTGTGTGTATGTGTG